>NW_028245025.1:0-131723 GCF_964263255.1 Lissotriton vulgaris
GATGTCCTTTTTTCTTTATTGTTCACTTATCACTGTGTAGTACTGAGCACTTGAGGTCCTGAGGAATTGCCATCTGGCAAGAAGCATGTCGACCTGATCAGAGGGTTCGAGATAGTCCGCTGTGCCCCTTACAGTCTCTATCTCCCCTCCCACCTTTTAATCACGGGAGTCAGCCACGCGAATAAATGTCCTTGTGAACTGACTTACCTTTTTTATATCACATTCCCCTCACGACTACACCTTCACCTGACCCCTCACACGTACTCAACCATTGGCTGGAACAAAAGAACTCCGACAAAGAGTGCCTATTAGGCGCCCGTCAGACATTGCAGCGCCAGTCTGACGAGGAGCAGGAGGCCAATGATGAAGCATGACATCTAGCTCGCTGGGTGTGTGAGGCCTCTTAGTTCCAACAAGGGAACTCCCTGTTCCCTGTCTTTGCTCTCCTCGTATACAACATACACACTTCTCTTCTATTCTTCGGGGAACTTTGTACTTTCTGCATTCTAAGGCTGTACTGCACCACAAGAAATGAAAGATGATGAGGAATTATATAACTGTAACTAAAGCTGCAGGTTCCTTTTGACCCAAGTTTTATGAGTTTTAGTTTTAACAGTGGGTATTAGGGGAAATTGCTACAAGGTGCAAGCTTTTTCTCGTTCATTTCTTTTAGTGGATTATGCGAATGCTGTCTATCTCGGGGCCCCCGCAGCTACCATCCAAATACTGCAAATAGTACAGAATTGTGCTGCCCAGCTAATCATGAACGTTCCCAGACGCAGTTCGGCGAAAGCTGCACTTCGATCCCTTCACTGGCTGCCCATCCAGGAAAGGATCTTGTTTAAAACCATGGGTATGGCGCATAAATCCATCTCTAACACCGGACCCACTATTCTGGCTTCCCTATTCCAGCGACATCAATCTCTTAGACCGTTGAGATCTAATCAGCGTAATCTCCTAGTAGTTCCTAGGGTGAAGCGGGTGCACATGGGGGGACGCCAGCTCTCCTTTCAAGCCGCCAAATTCTGGAACCTTCTCCCGGATAACATCAGGCTTGAGACCAACCATCTAGCCTTCAGGAAGCGATTGAAGACATTCTTATTCCATTGAGATTCCATCAGCTCTCAGGCCACACAGCGCTGGGATGCCTTAGGGTAGCCATGCGCTATATAAGAATGTATTCATTCATTCATTCATTCATTACTCGGTTACACAGTGATTCAGATTTTTCAGTTTTTATGGGTGCTAGTTACAAGACAGAGAGTACCTTGAACTTGGAAATGTGGATCCTCAAAATATTATGAGATGGACATACTTGGAATGAAAAGAATGTTATTAATTATCGTATGACAGAAGATTGATGAGATCATCCCTATCATTGTCAGTGAAATTGCTCTCACCCCCTCGCAGCTCCACCATCAAGTGAGGCCTTCCTCTGAGCCCAGAGCTCTTGAGTGCTGGTGTTCGAGGCCCTCCTCCGCCCACAGGTTTTACCTGCGCCTCATCCCTGGTAGTCCAGTGGACCTCGGTCTCCTTACTCTTGCTCCACTCTCTCTCTCCATTTTCACTTGTTTTTCACTGATTTCAATCACCCCCTTTTATTATCCTTCTTTGTCTTTCCTCCATTTTCTCTCGTTTTACTGATTTCAAACTTCCCTTTCACTCTCCTTCTGTGTCTTTCCACCACCTTTCTTGCACCTTTCACTGCCTCATTTCCACTCTTTCCTCTCTTTTTGCCTTTTCTGACCATTTTTCCCTGCTGCTGCCGCCCCAGCGGCCTCTCCCACCCATCATGACCAACACGACCGGCCCTATCGAGCTCCCCTCCCCGCTTCCCAGCTGTCTAGCCCTCCAGACCCCTACTTAATGGCTGCCTCTGCGGGAACAGGCGAGAAAGACCACTGACTTATTGTCAGTGAAATTGCTCTCCCCTCTCGCAGCTCCACCATCAAGTGAGGCCTTCCCCTGAGCCCCTGCACTCTCGAGTGCTGTTGTTCGAGGCCCTCCTCCACTCGCAGGTTTTACCTGCGCCTAATCCCAGGTGGTCCAGTGGACCTCAGTCTCCTTTCTCTCGCTCCGCTCTCTCTCTCTCTGTTTTCACTGATTTCAATCTCCCCCTTTTATTCTCCTTCTGTGCCTTCCCTCCGTTTTCTCTCGTTTTTACTGATTGCAATCTTCTCTTTCACTCTCCCTGTTTCTTACCTTCGTTTTCACTCATTTTTCACAGATTACAATATCCCCCTTTCACTCCCCCTCTGTGTCTTGCCTCCATTTTCACTCATTTTTTACTGATTTCAATCTCCACCTTTCACTCCTCCTTGGTGTCTTTCCATCATTTTCACTCGTTTTTCACTGATATAATCTTCCCCACTCACTCTCCTTCTGGGTCTTTCCCCCTCTTTTCTTGCACCTTTCACTGCCTCATTTCCACTCTTTCCTCCCTTTTTGCCTTTTCTGCCGATTTTTCCCTGCTGCTGGTGCCCCCGCGGCCCCTCCCTCCAGCATGACCAACGGGACCGGTCCAATCCAGCTCCCCTGCCTGCTCCCAGTTGTCCAGCCCTCCCCGACCCCTACTTAATGGCAGCCGCTGCATGTCCGGACAGCGGACTTGGGCAGCGGGCAAGCCACTGCATGCCAAAGGCACGCCAGAGGCAAGCCCGTCCTTGCCCGCCACAACCCGACTGTGACCAGCGCCAGGAACCCCGGACCTCCTCTACACCAACGCTACGACCCAGCGGCACGCCAGAGGCAAGCCCGTCCTTGCCCGCCACAACCCGACCGTGACCAGAGTTAGGAACCCTGGACCTCCTCTACACCAACGCTACGACCCAGCGGTACTCCACACTCTCAACCCAGGACCAACAAGAACTGCAAGCTAGCATCACCAGCCGAAACCCACAGACCCTTCAGCTGTCATCGCTGTGGCACACCTGCAGCACCGCCAAGGACCACGGACCCGGCGCAACCCGCCCGCAAGACCACAAACAAACCAAGGACCCTGCAATGCATCCTCCTCAATGTGTGATCCCTCCACAAACACGCCACTACAATCTGGGACCTCCTCGACAGCACCACCCCGTACCGGATATCACCATCGCTATTCCCCAAGGATACAAGATCTCCAGAAAGGACCGCCCCACCCACCCGGGAGGAGGAATCGCCATCATCCTCAAATCCAACCTCCACCTGAGCACACACCCTGACGAGCCCACAGACCTGATAGAACACCTTCACTTCAAGATACTGGGCAGTCCTACCACCACCCTCCGAGGAACCCTCATCTACCGAACCCCTGGATCCCGCAGACTTTTTGCCCACACCATCACGGACATCATCTTCCCACATGCCAGTGCGTCCACCAACAATACCCTACTGGAAGACCTCAACTTCCACCTCGAAAACAAACTGGACTCCAGCACCACATCCCTCCTGGGCAACCTCCAAAACATTGGACTCCGCCAGATCGTGACCGAACTCACACTCTCAGCAGGACACGTCCTTGACCTCCTCTTCACAACAGGTAACTCCATCACCGTCAGCCACACTTCCAAACTCCCAAGGACTGACCATCGATGTGTTCACTTCACCCTCAGAACACCCACCATCCACAGACACCTGCACCTGCTTCAATGAAGAAACTGGACCGGAATCACCGATGACAAGCTAACCTCATCACTCAGCAACTCCAACCCAACCATCACGGAAAACGACAACCTCAACACCGCACCCAAAACCCTGCACAGATGGATCTCTGACAGCGCCAACACCATAGCCCCCCTCAAGAAAAAACAACAACCCCATACCAAGAAAGTCAGATGGTTTACCACCAATCTTCGAGAGTCCAGATGCACTTGCCGTTGCCTCGAAAAGGCCTGGAGGAACACCAAATCCACGGACGCCTGAAACAACTTCAGAGCCGCCACCAACACCCACCACCAACTCATTGAAAAAAGCGATTGAGGACATAATCTCCACTTATGCACACAACAGCAAAGAACTCTTCAACATCATCAAGGAGTTCACCCAACCAACCAGCAAATCCACTGACATTTCTCCCTCACAAGACCTCTGCGACAAACTCTGCACCTTTTTCCGCCACAAAATCAACAAACTTCAACAAAGACAACCAAAACACTGAAACCTCACCAACCACCCCCGTCACCCTGTAGCCAGCGATCAACAACTGGACAGCCCTCACCACCGAAGACACACTGAAGACGATGAAGTCAATCCACTCCGGAGCAGTAATTGATGATCTGATGTCAATCAATCAATCATTTGTAAAGCGCGCTACTCACCCCTGAGGGTCTCAATGCACTGATGGGGGGGGCAGCTACTGATCAAACAGTCAGGCCTTGGGAGTCTCCTGAAGGCCAACAGGTCCTGGGTCCATCATAGGTGAGTGGGGAGGGTGTTCCATGTCTTGGCGGGAAGATGGGAGAATGATCTGCCGCCGGCGGTCACTCTGCGGATGCGTGGGACGGTGGTGAGGTCGGGTTAGCGAAGCTGGCTGTTTGATGTGTAAAAGTGGAATCGGTCATTGAGGTATGCTGGTCCAGTGTTGTGGAGTGCCTTGTGAGCGTGGGTGAGGAGCTTGAAGGTGATCCTCTTGTTGACTGGGAGCCAGTTCAGATCCCTTAGGTGGGCAGTGATGTGGCTGTGGCGGGGGATGTTGAGGATGAGTCGTGCGGAGGCGTTCTGTATGCTTTGAAGTCTCTTCTTGAGTTTGGCCGTGATACCTGTATAGAGGGTGTTGCCATAGTCCAGCTTGTTGGTGACGAGGGCCTGGGTGACTGTTCTCCTGGTTCTGGGGGGTATTGATCTGTAGATCTTGCGAAGCTTGCGAAGGTTGTTAAAGCAGGCGGAAGAGACAGCGTTGACTTGTTGGGTCATTGACAGGGAAGAGTCTAGGATGAACCCCAGGTTGCGTGCGTGGTTGGTAGGTGTTGGTGCAGTTTCCAGCCAGGCCGGCCACCAGGAGTCATCCCAGGCAGAGAGGGTGGAGTAGAAGTTGAAGAGGGTCTTGCTGAGGGATGATCCGTGGGGTACGCCGCAGGTGATCCTGGTGGCTTTGGATCGGAATGGAGAGAGGTGAACTCTCTGGGTTCTGTTGGTGAGGAAGGAGGTGATCCAGTCCACGGCTTTTTTGCAGATCCCTGCGTTGTAGAAGCATGTGTGAAGGGTATGGTGGCAGACAGTGCCGAAGGCGGCTGAAAGGTCCAGGAGGATGAGAACCACGGTTTTGCAGTCGTCCAGCAGGGCCCTGATAACGTCGTGGTGGTGATGTGGGCCGTTTTGGTGCTGTGGTTGCTGCGGAATCCAGATTGGGACGAGTCCAAGGTGTGTATTTCTTGAAGGGATTGGGTCAGTTGTCTGTTGACGATCTTCTCAATAACTTTCTCCGGGAACGGGAGCTGGGAGATGGGCCGAAAGTTCTTGAGGGCATTTGGGTCTGCCTTGGGTTTCTTGAGCAGGGCATTGATCTCTGCGTGTTTCCAGCTTTCTGGGAAGGTGGCGGTCTCGAATGAGCTGTTGAAGATCTTGTGGAGTTGGGGTACGATGATGGAGCTTGCTTTGTTGAAGTTGTGATGGGGCAGGGGTCTGATTGGTGAGCCGGAGTGGATGGTGTTCATGGTCTTGATGGTGACTTTGTCATTTATGTGGTTCCAGGAGGTCAGGCAGCTGGTGTGACTGGGGGGTGCTGGGTCTGGGGTGTCGGCGGCTGTTGGAGAGGTCTGGAAGTTGAAGCTGTCATGGATGTCTGTGATCTTGCGGTGGAAGAAGGTTGCTAGAGAGTTGCAGAGGTCTTGTGACAGCGGGATGCCATTGGAGCTGGAGCTGAGGTTGGCGAGTTCCATCACGATGTTGAAGAACTCTTTGCTGTTGTGTGCATTGTTGTCAATGCATTCCTTGAAGGACGTCCTTTTGGCCATTCGGAGGGGTTGGTGGTGTCTGTGGCTGGCATTCTTGAGGGCTGCCTGGTTGTTCGGTGTTTGCTCGTTGCGCCATTTCTTCTCTAGTCTTTTGCAGGTCTGCTTGGATATCTGGAGATCGGGGGTGAACCAGATGGCTCTTCTGCCGGTGCATCTGTTTGAGGGTTTCTTGATTAGGTGAGAGTGTTGATCCATTTCCTCACACATGGGAGGTGAGAGGGTCTACACTCAACTCTGCCACCCCAAACCCCCTAAAGTAAATGTATTATACACATAGAGGGGTGGAGAGGAAAGAAATACATATAACGAGGCGTACAAGCAGTGACACACTTGTTTATTATGAAAAACTGCCCTCACTCACACACAATGTGCATTACATGCTTCTTCATCGTGTCTGCTGCGACGCCCAGGCGTAGCCACCACAGGGCGGAGCATAGGGAGGGGGAACATAAAATACAATGATCCAGCGCTCTGATTGAAAAACTGTCTCATAAACACTACCTAACACCTCAATACTCACCATTAAACATCAAACACATATTCAGGCCCATAACACCAATGAGACAATTTCTGAGCAACTGAATCAGGTGATTTGATTAATCAATCTATTCACAATATTTACATTATTATATACAACTGCAGTTTATCTTCTTAAGCATGATATTAAACATATTATCACTCAAAGAAAATCAAATCACTTAAGGCGATTGGATCAACTGATGGAAACAAGTCTATGAATAAACAAGACCAGCTTGTCATTTAAAATCGAATTTATTTATCTTTATTTTTCATAAAGAAAAAGCATTCACATTTAAGAATCTTTATTTTATTTTGCAAAGAAGAAAGCAGCATTTGATAAGGTAATGAAATTAAGACTGACATATCAAAGTAAGCTCAGAAACATGAATTATTAGCAAAATAACAGTTTCCATAAATCTATTTTCCTGTCTGTTTCTCTCTTTGCATGAAAAGGAAAAATCATTTAAAGTCTGCTGTCCTTACATGCGCCAAAGGTCCATCAGCATGTCTCGACACTCAGGAATCGGAAAGTAAGAGTTTTTTCCTTGCTCATTGTGTCAGACTTTATACCTTTCTTTCTAGCTAAACTTTCTACATTTTACATTCCTTCATGGAAATCCATGCTTTTTATGGGCTGTCCTGTGTCAGTCCACGATAAATTTGTTAGGTCATGTCCGACTCTTGACCAAATCCAGGCTTTACATAAGCCCTATTGTCTTTCAATTCAGCTTCCTCAAGAATGTAACTTTCCTCGAGTTTTGTACATTTCACTTCCTAACCTTAACTAGCATATCAAGTTCCTGTCCTTGTGTTATCTTTCCATGAGCACATTCAACACGACCAAAAAGGCTGCTTTTTAATTCTCAATGACAATGCAGCAACAATCTTCTCAGCTGCGCATGTGTGAAAAATTCACTCTGGACAAGCTTTTGCTTCTGCAGCTCTGTCAGGCATATTTTCTGAGCCATCTTTTAGGCCTCACTTCGGAAACTATTATTAAACAAACACAAGACATCAATTAATTAAAGAATTGAGACCCATTCTGTTGCCCTCCCCCTTTACTAATTAACCCTGTTAATTATGTTACCTAGCAGAAGCACGCATAGGCAGCATTATAATTACTTCTCCTTTTCGTACATCAGGAACTCCATGGGCTTTTGTCACGCAATACATAACATAAGCACACATAATAAGCACATGCAACTAGTTAAACAACCGCATTTAATACTGACAAAGAAAATAGACACGGTTAGTTTATTATTTTCTTTTGCGTTTGCAACATAATGCACATTAGTTTCATCCCGCGTGTACTGATGATTGCAACTTTAAACTAAGTTGATTAATAATTTCACCACAAGCTGTTAATTCGGTTATTTCGTTATTGAGAGATTAACTTCACAAGTTTGAACAAAATTTTGTTCTTCACCTTGCTCCATCAACTCCCTCATCTGATGATTTCAAAATTACCAAATAATACCCAAAACATTTATCATTTTCAACCCTTGAACATGTTTTGGACTTTCTTAATATTAGTATTTCTAAGCTTTAGATTCACCTGATATTCTGGATTTCTCATATTGAGTTCTACGAAACTCTTCAAATTCTATTTATTTTTCTTATTCTTTCCTAAGTTTGCAAATTCACTTCTTTTCTATCACATGGTTTTTTCTCTTGTGTATCATGCATCTAATTTTTAACAAAAGTATCACTATAGCTACGATTATTAGAGGAAAAACTATTTTACCTATAATTGAACAACCAATCTATTGAAACCATTGTTTAATAACTGCAAATCTTTTACTTAAACGTTCTGAAAAACTCTCTTCTTCTAAAGATTCTACTTCATTGTGTATCTCAGTTGTATTCGTTATGTACATTTCTATATTCTGACTTTCGTCAGGAATATATGTGCAGCAATGTTGAACATGCAAAATTCCACAGACTCCACCCTTTTTTGCTAACAGAATGTCTAGTGCAAGATGATTCTGCATTACCATGGTTCTCATCGCAATAAGCTCAGTATTTACTAATTGAAATCCACTTGCATTGTCAGTTGACAATCTATCTACAATTGTGGACATTTTTCTAATTTTGTTTGCATTCAGGGTTATTCCCACCATAGGTATTTATGCACCAAAAATATCTCCCATTATTTCTGTAAAGCTTTCTCTTCTAAATCTATTCTGGTGACTCCAATTTCAAATGAACCCTTTGCATTTCTATCCACATGAACATTTTTGGGAAAAACTAAACCTACATAGCACGTCCCATACCAGTGGTCTGGGAGACTGTAATAGGCTTTATTCCCACAAATAAAATAAATTCCAGGAAAAATTGGATCTTTGCCTCCTTTAAATCCCCAACCCCCTGTAATACGATAAGTGTCTTCACATTGACTTGCACCAACAAAATAATTGTCAAATAAAGTATTATCTCTTCTTATACAAAATTTTCCACTAACAGGTTTATCTATATGAATTGCAACATTTTCATTTCTACCATTAAGCTTTTCATCTTCCATTTGACAAAACTTTGACTTAGTAGCTTTTAACATCTCATTTCGCTTTTAAATTGCCCTTCTCTCTTCCACCATATTTAGGAATGACTTCTGTTCTCAATTTGCATGTTAAATTATTTCTAAAAGCATACTCATAAGTAAGTTCACTAGTTGTTAAGAAAAATTCCCTCATCTGTTTAGCATGTTTCACTTTATTCAGGCTATCTACTACTTTTAAATTTGCAAAAAATGTCATCAAAATCTGAATAATAATATTCCAAACGTTCAGTTTCATAAAACAAACTAGCTATTGCACTAAAAGTTATACCATAAGTAAGAGGAATCATTATGTATGTGACTCCTTCAGACACAGAAGTAGGTAGTTTCATACAGATGTAACAATCTTTTGCATTCATCACCCTAACATATTCATATAAAAGTCTTGAAAAGGTATTGCTAGAAAAATCTCCTACAGATCTATCTTGATGAATCTCTGGTTTATGCACAATAATTTTATTAGTCTTATCAATTGTATCATGATTATCCAACATTTTACTAGTCATGTTAACTTTATACATCTCTTTATCTATTCCAAAAGGAAAAATAACAGCTGGAATTAACCATACTAAAATTATCAATACTACACATATTGATGACAACTTGCAACATCTTTTAAGAATTGAGCATCTCGAATTATCATTAGTATAAGGCATCTTTACTATCAAAACAGAAGCTTAAAAAGGAAAAGAAAAGTGAAAAATTTGAAAAATTACTAAATATACTCCCCTCTTTTTTTATTTCAGATAACTTTATTCACTAACAGCTTTTCTTCTAGCTTATGCCATACATAAAATGTGTTTTCAAGCTAACACAATTTCTTCAACCTTGTGTCACCTAATAAAAATGTTTTCGACCTTGTGTCACCTAAAGAATAAAATCAATCATTATCACTTTCATCATCTAAATTAATTTGACTACTATTTACTTCTACTACTGGTGGAATGATTATGTAAGTCCACTCAGGCGATTTATACTTCTGATTTGGTTTATTGTTCTCTTTGGCCTGCTACTAATCACTTCTATTCTCTTTCCTGCGTGTTTTTTCTTATTTAAATCTTCTTCTTTTTGACTTGTGATCTCATTCACCTGTTCTTTTGCTTGATTCACCAATTTGAATTTAAGGCCTTTGTTTTCACTTGGCCAATTGTCACCTTTTCTTTTTAACCTCCTTTTCAGTTCTGCCAAATTATACTCCACTCTCCGAGCTCTTTTCCTTGATCTTTTCATTTTTGATTCATCTCCACTGTCATCTGTTTCACTTTCTGTGTTATCAGCTGATTCATTAATAATCAGTTTTATTGTGTCAGATTCTTCTTCAGATTCTGGTACTCCTTTACTCAGCAGTTTCAATTTGTTAGGAACAACATTCTTATAGCTGGTACTTGGAATTTCTTCTTCTTCTTCTTCTTCAATTACCAGTTTCAGAGTTTTTTTCCTTCTTCCAAAGTTTCCAATCTGCTTTTCAATAAACTCCTGATCTTGATCTTGAATCACTTCTTGTTCAATTTCCTCTTCTGCTACTTGTTCTAGCAGATCATTATCATTTTCTTCTTCAGAATCTTGTATTACAACTTCTTCATTTTCTTCATTCAATGCCTCATTCGCATTTGAATCTTCCAGATCTTGACTTTCTCATCGATCTTCAGTATCTGGATTTCTTTCAGGTTCTTATTCTGAATCTGAATCAGCTGTTGTATCACCTTCGTCTTCAGGATTCTCAGGTGTAGGCACACGTATGGTATGACTAGCATGAAACCATCTTTGCAATCCCCTACACTGTACTGCATTTGTTGTGACCAATATCACCTGTCTTGCCTTCTGCCACCTTGGTACTAGGCAATTCCTTCTTCGATGTACCTTTGTCCTTACCCAGTCTCCTGGTAACAGATCATGAGCTTGTTCTTTTTCTTTTGAAAATACTTCAGTTCCTACCTGATGGAACACAGAAGTCACCATGTCAGATAGATTTTTGCAGTAATCCATAATGACGCTATCATTAATGCTCAACAGTTTATCAACTGGAACAAATACTTGTTTCATGACCCTTCCCATTAAAATTTCGTGGGGGCTCAATCCTGTTTTTCTATCTGGAATGCTTCTCAAAGCCATCAAAACAAGTGGAAGTGCATCTGTCCACTTCATTCCTGTTGCTAAACACATTTTAGCTATCTTGTTTTTTATTGTACCATTCACTTGCTCAACAACACCTGATGCTTCTGGTCTGTAAGCACAATGGAATTTGTGCTTTATTCCTACTGCTTCACAAATCAACTTTAGCAATCTTTTTTCAAAATGTGTGCCGCGATCTGTCTCAATCGACACTGGAAAACCATACCTTAGTATGAATTCTCTCAAAAGCAATTTTGCCACAGTAATTGAATCATTGTGACATGTTGGAAATGCTTCCACCCATCTTGAAAACAAACAGATTATCCCCAAAACATACCTGAGTCTGTTGTGAGGTGGCATTTCAATGAAGTCAAGCTGTATTCTGGTAAGACCCTTTTTCATATTGTTAAGGAGTTCGCCAATCCTTCTGCTTTGGCCTGTCCTGTTACCCCTAGCCAACTGCTTAGTGAAGGATTGTCTGATTTTTTCGATGAGAAAATCATGAGCATTACAGCAAACATCCATCAGAACCCCGTAGCAACAACCCCTCCTTATGACATCAGCTGTGCGGAAGTGCTCACCTCATTAAAGCCTCTGTCCGAGGACTAGACTACGCCTTGTCCTTGTTTTTGAAGTGTAAATCGGGCTCTCCGCTTGATCCAGCTCCAGCTCATATTCTGAATGACATAGCTCCGCTTTTGATTAAGCCCCTGTTAGAAATTTGGAATTCTTCCTTGCAATCGGGCCCTTTCCCCTCCTTGTGGAAACAGGCACTGTTGTTTCCTATTTTAAAAAAGCAGGTACTGATCCATTATGCTTCAGCAATTATCGGCCCATTTCACTTCTCCCCAAGCCTGCAAAAGTATTAGAGAAGGCGGTACAAGAGCAATTGTCCGAATATCTAGAAACTAATCACCTGCTTCATGAAACCCAGTCAGGATTCAGGCCTGATTTTAGTACGGAATCAGCCCTGCTAGAAGTGTCTGAATCTATTTGTGAATGTGTGGATAGGGGAGAGGAGGCCATGTTGGTCCTCCGCTCAACTGGATGAGAAAAAATTGTTTATGAAGCAAATCACTTTATTGCAGTTCAAACATTGACATCTTTATTACACACTAAAACCCTGGAAAAAAGATACTATCAAAGCAAATCAACTTCTTTGCATTACTAACGTTGCCATAAGGGGCTGGTGGGTGGGTCAAAATTGCTCCTTGTTCCGTCTAGGGCTCACGTGCAACGAGAGGGTGCAGCTTCCAAGCACAGGAACAAGAGGATGCTTCTTTGGATTGTTGCTCCTTTTATTCCTCTTCGGGAGGGCGTGTACCCTCCTCTGGTACGCCTACGGGGCGTGACCAACAGTGTAGGTGTCTAGGACAACCCTTCTTGGGCGGGAAAAGGCGCGCCCTGGCTACGCCGCTTCGGGCATACCAGCCGAGACCCCCCGCCCAAAATGGTTTCCCGGGGGGATCTGGGCACCCCACCATACGTTCGGGGGGACCGAGTGGTCGTCCCTTTCCATATGGCCGGGATGCCTATCACCCCCTCCCAACACAATCCCCAAGGATGGGAAGACGGACACAGTTCTGATCTTTTGGAAGGCGGGAGGGAGTTACCCTCCCAGACGTATTTATTTCCAAACTCACACTTGTTGCAGCTACTGCTTTTATGCAACCTGGTAATGCTTTTGCAACAGGATCAAGAACAGCTGAGAAATATGCTATTGGCTTTCTCAGTTTTCCATGTCTTTGAATCAGGACTGATAACACACATCCTTCTCTTTCACTGCAATACAGCTCAAACTCTTTTTCATAATCAGGCATTCCCAATGCTGGAGCTTCACATCAACTTTTCTTTAACTGCTCAAAAGCTTCTAATACAGTTTTTGTTAGGCTAATCGGATCTTTTATATCTGCTTTTGTCAGTTTCTGCAGTGGTTTTGCAATCACTGAAAATCCACTAATCCAGTGGCGACAATAACCTACCATTTCTATAAACATTCTAACTTGTCTCTGTGTTTTTGGAGGTTGCATTGCTTGAATCTTTTTTATTCTTTCTGTTGTCATTTGTCTGATTCCCTTTGCAATTCTGTGACCAAGATATTTCACTTCTTGTTTGCAAAACTGTAGTTTTGCAGGAGACTCTTTATGCCCCCTATCTGCCAGATGATTTGAAAGAGTAATGGTATCTGTTACACAGTTATCTCTTGTTTTTGAAGTCAGTCAGTCAAACAAGCTTTATTCGACATAGTCATAAAAGCATTACATAAAAATTTATATAAAAATGGAATTTAAAATGTATACAAAGATTAAAACAGATAATTCATTGTAATAAAATTGACCAATTTAAGATACATCAAGTATTCATGTATAAAGTGCATTTTAAAAGACCAACCCCTTTACATTTTTTGCTTCTAATAATCCAGGCCCATCCTAGATATTTTGCCACAGCTATATATATTACAGGGCTTGAGTTTGTGCAGATAATTCTAGTAGCCACAGTTCCGCTCTGAGTGCCTAATAGTTTAGCCATAGGTCGCAGCCAGACTCTGCGCGGGGCAGAGTAGGCCGGGCACACAATTAGTAAGTGGCTAACCGTTTCTTTGATATCTGGGCAAAATGGACAGGAGCTACAGCCACCGTTTGACCATCTGGATGTAAAAGATCTGGTAGGTATACTACCAATTCTCAATTGAAAATAAAGTTTTCTATCCAATGGCTTCGTTATGTCGTCCCAGAATGTCTCGAAACGAGTTTCATCCTTGAACTCCATAAACACCCCTGTTAGTGAAAGTGGGGGGACTTTCCTAAAGTGTTTCGTAGATAGCATCTCCCATTACAAGCCCTTGACGACCTTTTCTGATGGAAATACAGCATTGATTGGGTCTTCCCATGTTTCCGCCAGTCCCAGCTCTCTTAGAACTGCTCTAATTCCAGAGAGCCATTTTATCTGGTGAAAGACATCAAATTTAATAATGTCCAGGAGTCCCATGGCAAATATTTTCAGCTCCCGCATTACCCATATTCGACGCCAGTACAATACAGGACGGAGATTTGCAATGATCTCAATTGGTTTTATGCCTAGATCCTGTAAAACCGGGCCCATGGGGGTACTGTGTGGGAGCATAACAAGATTTCGTAGGAACCTATTTTCGGAGGCCGTTAGCTTACTTAGGTTTCCTACAAGGAGATCATCAATATACTGCACTAACGTAGACTTTCCAGGTAAATCCAGATTTTCCAATGATTTCTTTAACAACTGATTAAAAATAGATGGACTCTTGGTGTACCCTTGAGGGATTCTACACCATGCTAATATACGCTCTTTGGACCGGAACTCAAAAATGTGTTGGCTTTCTGGATGCAATGGAACAGTAAAGAATGCATTGCATAAATCAATAACTCTATACCATTCTGCATCATGTGAAATCTGATATAAAATTACCGCTGGCTTTGGTACAACTGGGCAACAAGGAACAACAATTTTGTTAACTTTTCTCAGGTCCTGAACAATTCTGAAAGTTCCATTTGGCTTTTTAATTGCCATAATCGGTGAGTTACATGGGCTACTCTCAATTTCTTTTAGAACACCTTGTTTTAGGAATTTATCTATTACAGTAATAACTCCTTCAATCAATTCTGCTTTCATTTTATACTGAGGAATATATGGATAATCTGCTCCTTGTTTTACTGATATTTGTACTGGGTCTACCTTTTTCATCAAACCCATTTCATCTCCAGTAAAATCCCAATTTTTACGTTCACTGTGTCTTTTAATTCTTCAGGTAAATTATTTTTATCAAACACAGGAAATAATTTACTTTCTTCTGCCTCGACCATTGACATTGTTAATTTGTAAAGCCCATCTTCTTCTGGAGTTTGAAGCTCTATACCATCCGTGAGCAATATATTGCACAGTTCATTTTACAGAGAATGTCCCTACCTAATAGATTTACTGGACTGCTATCGCAAACTGCAAATCTGTGCATGTCTTTGAATTTACCTATTTCAACTTCAACTGGTTCAGTTAAATCTGTTTTAATTTGCTGATTAGCTACACCTACTACTTGGATCTTTTCTCCAGAGAGAGGAAGGTTTTCTATTTCCACTGATCTAACAGTAGAACGGGTAGCACCTGTATCTACTTGAAAAGTAATTTCTACATCATGGAAAGGGGCGACCATTCGGTCCCCCCGAACGTATGGCGGAGTACCACGATCCCCCCGGGAAGCCATCTTGGGCGGGAGGCGAGTCTCGGCTGGTATGCCCGAAGCGGCGTAGCCGGGGCGCGCTTGTTCCCGCCCTGGAGTGGGCTGGCCTAGACACTGACGCGGCCGGCCACGCCCTTTGGGGCAGGCAGGGGCGGGTTTACGCCCGCCCTGAAGACGGATAAAAGGAGCAACAAGCCAAGAAAGCATCCTCTTGTTCCTGTGCTCTGAAGCTGCACCTCCTCGCTGCACGTGAGCTCGAGACGGAACGAAGAGCCAATTTTGAACGTGGTAATCTTTCTTTTTGTCTTACAGATACTCTGTCTGAGAATGCCTAAGAAAGTCGGAAAGCGAGTTACTACCGACCAGATGCTCCGTATGCTCATGAAAGAGGTAACCGATCTAAAGAAGCAGATGGCGGCTAGAGACGGGGAAGGGGGACCGAAACGACCATTGGCAGGAGCCGCTCCAGGAGGGAAGGGCAAGAGGCCCAGACGGGGGGCAGCGGGGGGAGACATCCCGGTTCCCGATACCCCACTCGAAGGGCCAACTCCGGTGCCGACAGAAGGGAATCCGATTCCCGTGGTGGTCACCCCCGTGTCCGGGGAGGATATGCCGCCCGAGTTGGCAGCACAATTGGCAGCATGGTTGGGGAAAAATGGCGAGGGCGCCATGGCTGACGACGCACGGGTGTTGATGAAGCAACTGCGTGAAAATAGGGAGGCGGTGAAGGCACCATCGCCAGTTATCACGCCGTCTCCGGCGGGTGAAAAATCGACAGGAGCAGGTCCAGCGGCAGACGCAGCTTCCGGTTCAGGTAAGCGGCCATTGCCGATTGCGAGGGATGAGTCTGCACCCTCACGAAGGGAAAAATTGGGTCAGCATGTACCTCTGGCTATTAAGGAAAATATGTGGGCAGATGAGTATGTAAACATTTTCTCGTTGCTTACAGATCATTATGAGATGGAGCATGTTAAGAGCCAAAAGGAGCTCATGCATCCGAGTGTTTGGCGCGCAAAGATGGCCGCCTTTAAGGTTGACGAAAACATTGGAAATTGGGGCAGGGCATGGGGAATTTTTACCGCCATCATGGGTGAACGTAGGCCCGAGTTGCTGACCGAATTGCCTATTTATCGGTCACGGATCATGGAATATTCTGTATCGTATGGGGGCAATCAGTGGTTCTGTTACGATAATATTTTTAGAAAAGCGAAAGAACACGACAAGAACTTGACTTGGGATTGTTACGATTCTGTTTCGTGGTCGAAAATGGAGAGTACTGGTATGTTGAAGTTACCATTGGTAGGGAGTAGCGGGGGTGAGTCCCCACGCCAATATGCTGGGACGCCCTTTAGATCAGGTACAGGTAACGACCACCACTCGAGGCCGAACAGCAACGCAGGTAAAAAGGGGATTTGTTGGAACTTTAACAGGGGTAAATGTACGAGGCCCCAGGGGTCGTGTAAATTTAGACACGAATGTGGAGGGTGTGGGCAGTCATCCCATCCTGAGTCCATGTGCAGAGCCAAAACAGGTGATAGCGGTGGTAGAGGAGGCACCAAACAGGTCTGAAATAGTCCGAGGGGTGCCTTTACCTACTCCGATTGATACCATGGCAATGATTCCTTGGCTCAGCGAATACCCGGATCATGCTTCCGCTGGGGTGTTGCGGAACGGGTTTTCATATGGTTTCCGCATCCCAGTGGGGGAGTTTCAGGGTTTAGCAAAATGTAAAAACCAAATGTCGGTCCTGCAACATACGACCGTGGTACAGGAAAAGATTGGGAAGGAGGTTACTCGAGGTCGAGTCGCCGGACCGTTTGATGAGCCACCGTGTGCTAACTTTGTTTGTTCTCCGTTGGGGGTGGTCCCGAAGAAGGCCCCGGGTGAGTTCCGATTGATACATAATTTATCAGCCCCACGTGGTCTTTCCGTGAATGATGCGATAGACCCGGAAGTGTGTTCGGTGCGGTACGCATCTTTCGATGAGGCCGTCGCCATGTTGAATCGCCTAGGGCCCGGGGCGCTGATGGCGAAGTCAGATATTGAGTCAGCGTTCCGGTTGCTCCCGGTACACCCAGACGATCAGCGTCTCCTTGGTTTCACGTTTCAGGGTCACTATTACATGGATAGATGTATGCCGATGGGATGCTCTATATCTTGTGCCTATTTTGCAAAGTTCAGTTGTTTTCTGCAATGGGTCTTCACAAAGAAGACGGGTTTTCAACATGTCATGCATTATCTCGATGACTTTTTGTTTCTGGGGGCGGCCGGGGATCCGGAATGTGGACAGGCTTTGAATGAATTTTGTGTCTTAATGAAGCATTTTGGTGTGCCACTGGCACCAGGTAAGACTGTGGGTCCCTCGACCTGCATCGAGTTCCTGGGGATCGAGCTCGATTCAGGGGAAGGTTGTTTTCGATTGCCAATGGAAAAGGTGTTAAGATTCAGGGCCTCCCTGAAAACATGTATTAGTGAGTCTAAAGTCAGACTGCATCAATTACAACAATTGGTGGGCCAGCTGAATTTTGCCCTGAGAGTAATACCGATGGCCCGCCCCTTTTCCCGCTCGATCGCTCAGGCCATGGTCGGCCTGAAGGAGGGTCATCATCGCACAAGACTATCGGCTGAGGTTCGCCAGGACATGCGCATTTGGTTGGCATTTCTGGCGGAGTTCAATGGTCGAATTGTCTGGAATAAACCGACGGTGTCCTCCGAAGAGTTGGGGCTGTGGACAGATTCGGCTGGGAGCATTGGTTTTGGTGCCATATTCGGCACACAATGGTCGGCTCAAAAATGGCCGTTATGGTGGCATGAGTGTGGGCTGACAAGTAACATTGCCTTTCTTGAACTTTTTCCCATTCTGGTGGCCCTGAAAACTTGGCCTGAGGGATTCAGAGATCACTCTGTGGTGTTTTGGTCGGATAACATGACCGTGGTTGAGTGTATCAATAGCCAGGCAGCACGATGCAAATGGATTCTGAGATTGCTCAAAGAAATTGTGTTATTGTGTATGCAATTGAACGTGCTATTTAGGGCAAGACATGTGCCGGGGGTAATGAATCAAGCGGCTGATGCGCTTTCTCGTTTTCGTATGCAGGCCTTCTGGGGTTTTCTGCCCACAGCGGACCCGGTGGCGGCACCCTTTCCCGAAGCTCTCTGGTCTCTCGGTGCCCCGAACTACAGAACCTCGTGGGAGAGAGTTTAGCACCCAGGACGAGGAAGGCATATGAAGGGGCGTTCCGATCCTATTGGGCCTTTTTGGGGACTGCTAGGGGAGAGCTTTGGGGTCAGGAAGAGCTAGTGGTAAAATTTCTGCTGTCCTTACATCAGGCAGGCAAATCAGTGGCTACGGCCCAGAGGCATCGGGCCGCCATTTCCTTTATGGCAAGGGCTCATGGGATCCAAGACCCGACTGCGTCTTTCGTGGTGCAAAAAGCGCTACGTGGGTGGCAACGCCTTGAGGGTCGCAGAGTAGATGAAAGGCGCCCGATAGGTTTGGATAGGTTGGCTCTGTTGTTATCGGTACTTCCTGCAACGTGTTCATCCCAGTATGAATCAGTGTTATTCCGAGCCGCTTTTGTGCTAGCATTCCATGGGGCTATGCGGGTAAGCGAACTAGTGGCAAAGAACAAGCAGGATGCCATGGGGGGACTGTGCCGAGAGCACGTTCAGATCAGGGGGGAGACAATGACTGTCTTGTTTGTCAGGTCCAAGACCGATCAAGGTGCGATCGGGGACAGCATAATCATACAAAGAATTCCCGGGTCTTCCATGTTCCCTGTGGTGTGCGTGGAGGAATATTTAACGCATAGGGTGGCATCATGGGGGGGGACCTTGTTGAGATACGCTGACGCCACCCCACTGACGAGGTTTCAGTTTCAGCGGGTGCTTGCGATGTCAATTTCGGCCGCGGGCCTGAACCCCGGCGAGTTTGGGACCCATTCCTTTCGGATAGGGGCTGCTACAGAGGCTACAGCCAGGGGTCTGAATGTTGAACAAGTAAAACGTGTGGGGCGTTGGTCCTCAAACTGTTATAAGAGATATGTGCGGTTGCACATGTTGTGAAGCTGTAATGATGTACTCACGCTTCTTGTTTTTGTTTGGTTTTCAGTTGCGCAAGCCTACGAGGCGGGGCGGACTGTGCAGTCGACCCGACACCGGGGGGCCAGCGGTCAGACATCACCGGCTGTGGAAAAGGAGGTGTGGGTCGTGGGCCACTCATACGTGAGGCGTGCCGCGGACGTATTCAAAGCAGGTGAAATGATTCACGTGGCTGGGGAATACGGGTACAGTGTGTCCTTCTACGGAAAGGGCGGGCTCTGTATTGACCAGTTTCAATCATTTTTCGAGGGTTTGTTAGGGCGGACGAGGTCACCGCCGTCTGTAGTCATAGTACATCTTGGGGGCAACGATTTGGTGACCACTGGTAGACGACTTCTTCTTGAGGGGATGCTTTCCACTGTAAGTTGGTTAGCGAGAAGAGTTCCAGGGTGCACAATTGCATGGTCCCATATGATTCCACGGAAAGTGTGGCGGGGGGCTATTTCGGTTTCTGCTCTGAATCATTCAGTAAGAAAAATTAATAATAAAATGAGTAGATTGTTCCGTTCAAGTACACTGCATTCTATTTCGCATGGTTGTATTAAAGGGGATAGTATGTATTTGGGGGATGGTGTTCATTTGTCCCGGATGGGGAACGAGTTACTCATAGGAGACCTGATAGCTTGGCTAAAGACTTTGTGACATGACCTTTAGGCAGGAGTGTTGTGGGGGGTCCGGATAGCCGGTCAACTATCCGGCCTGTGGCGGTAAGGTCATGATCGGTGAGCAGTAATTGGAAGATCCCTAGGGGTGGGCGTCACCCATTACGGATGGGAGCGCTCGAGGGAGGTGGCCATTGGCCCCTCAACGGGGAGGCGGTCCCTTCTAAGGATGGGACGCCGAAAGGAAAGGAAAGGCGGTCAAGGCCCCTTCCTGGGTAGGAGGGGCTACAGCCCCCTCCTGGGGAATTTCCCGGGGCCTGGACATCTGCGACGGCAGATGTGGTAAGTTGTGTGGGGTTTGGGAGGGGGTCTACGCTACCTTCTAGATACCTCACACGAGTCCTCGGACGACCTTTAAATGGCGTCGAGTTTATTGGGGCCCCCGTCAAGTCAAGGGAAATTGGTAAATGCACTTGAGGTACACCTCTGTGCGGTCGCCCCTCACAAGTGAGGGGGATATGTCTGGTTTAGGGATCTTGACACCGGTTACGACCTTGCCGTTGGCCCTTAAACGTTAGGATGTACAATTTCAAGTTAAACGTTTTGTAGGATGTTAGTTCGGCTAGGAGAACCTTTGTATTAGAGAATATGTTAAGGTTAGCCAAACATCGCAATGTGGAAATGAAATTGTACATTAATATGAAACTGTTATTTTAATGTTTTAATTTTGTTTCATATTTTAATAAATACGGCCGGGAGGGTCACTCCCTCCCGTCTTCCAAAAGTTCAGAACCGTTTCCGGTTTCCCATTCTTGGGGAGTGTGTTGAGAGGGGGTGGCGGGTATCTCAGCCATATGGAAAGGGGCGACCATTCGGTCCCCCCGAACGTATGGCGGAGTACCACGATCCCCCCGGGAAGCCATCTTGGGCGGGAGGCGAGACTCGGCTGGTATGCCCGAAGCGGCGTAGCCGGGGCGCGCTTGTTCCCGCCCTGGAGTGGGCTGGCCTAGACACTGACGCGGCCGGCCACGCCCTTTGGGGCAGGCAGGGGCGGGTTTACGCCCGCCCTGAAGACGGATAAAAGGAGCAACAAGCCAAGAAAGCATCCTCTTGTTCCTGTGCTCTGAAGCTGCACCTCCTCGCTGCACGTGAGCTCGAGACGGAACGAAGAGCCAATTTTGACCCACCCACCAGCCCCTGAGGACAGCAAGTGGTTTTTGAATAAAGTTTGATGTGTTAACACTAATTTTTGCAGGTTGTGATAACTATCGTTTGACTTTGAGAACTGCGTAGCGCTGGCGCTTGGTAGCAAGTAGGACTGCTACAAGCGTTTTCCTTGTATTCCTGCTTAGCTCTTGTTTTAATACTTTTAAAAACTGCACATATTGTTTTAATACTTGTATTGGGCTCGCTCACTCCCCGGTCCACCGCAGCAACCAGTGCTGTTTGTTGTGGAGGGAGGCAAGCGGCACCACTTCCTGGTTGCTCCATCGGAGGCGGCCATCTTCGGTGGGTTGGCGCGCTAGTCTCCCACCCCGCCCTGATTACTTAAGGGCCGGCTAGAAGAGCACTCGAGATTGACTTTGAGAACTGCGTAGCGCTGGCGCTTGGTAGCAAGTAGGACTGCTACAAGCGTTTTCCTTGTATTCCTGCTTAGCTCTTGTTTTAATACTTTTAAAAACTGCACATATTGTTTTAATACTTGTATTGGGCTCGCTCACTCCCCGGTCCACCGCAGCAACCAGTGCTGTTTGTTGTGGAGGGAGGCAAGCGGCACCACTTCCTGGTTGCTCCATCGGAGGCGGCCATCTTCGGTGGGTTGGCGCGCTAGTCTCCCACCCCGCCCTGATTACTTAAGGGCCGGCTAGAAGAGCACTCGAGATTGACTTTGAGAACTGCGTAGCGCTGGCGCTTGGTAGCAAGTAGGACTGCTACAAGCGTTTTCCTTGTATTCCTGCTTAGCTCTTGTTTTAATACTTTTAAAAACTGCACATATTGTTTTAATACTTGTATTGGGCTCGCTCACTCCCCGGTCCACCGCAGCAACCAGTGCTGTTTGTTGTGGAGGGAGGCAAGCGGCACCACTTCCTGGTTGCTCCATCGGAGGCGGCCATCTTCGGTGGGTTGGCGCGCTAGTCTCCCACCCCGCCCTGATTACTTAAGGGCCGGCTAGAAGAGCACTCGAGATTGACTTTGAGAACTGCGTAGCGCTGGCGCTTGGTAGCAAGTAGGACTGCTACAAGCGTTTTCCTTGTATTCCTGCTTAGCTCTTGTTTTAATACTTTTAAAAACTGCACATATTGTTTTAATACTTGTATTGGGCTCGCTCACTCCCCGGTCCACCGCAGCAACCAGTGCTGTTTGTTGTGGAGGGAGGCAAGCGGCACCACTTCCTGGTTGCTCCATCGGAGGCGGCCATCTTCGGTGGGTTGGCGCGCTAGTCTCCCACCCCGCCCTGATTACTTAAGGGCCGGCTAGAAGAGCACTCGAGATTGACTTTGAGAACTGCGTAGCGCTGGCGCTTGGTAGCAAGTAGGACTGCTACAAGCGTTTTCCTTGTATTCCTGCTTAGCTCTTGTTTTAATACTTTTAAAAACTGCACATATTGTTTTAATACTTGTATTGGGCTCGCTCACTCCCCGGTCCACCGCAGCAACCAGTGCTGTTTGTTGTGGAGGGAGGCAAGCGGCACCACTTCCTGGTTGCTCCATCGGAGGCGGCCATCTTCGGTGGGTTGGCGCGCTAGTCTCCCACCCCGCCCTGATTACTTAAGGGCCGGCTAGAAGAGCACTCGAGATTGACTTTGAGAACTGCGTAGCGCTGGCGCTTGGTAGCAAGTAGGACTGCTACAAGCGTTTTCCTTGTATTCCTGCTTAGCTCTTGTTTTAATACTTTTAAAAACTGCACATATGGTTTTAATACTTGTATTGGGCTCGCTCACTCCCCGGTCCACCGCAGCAACCAGTGCTGTTTGTTGTGGAGGGAGGCAAGCGGCACCACTTCCTGGTTGCTCCATCGGAGGCGGCCATCTTCGGTGGGTTGGCGCGCTAGTCTCCCACCCCGCCCTGATTACTTAAGGGCCGGCTAGAAGAGCACTCGAGATTGACTTTGAGAACTGCGTAGCGCTGGCGCTTGGTAGCAAGTAGGACTGCTACAAGCGTTTTCCTTGTATTCCTGCTTAGCTCTTGTTTTAATACTTTTAAAAACTGCACATATTGTTTTAATACTTGTATTGGGCTCGCTCACTCCCCGGTCCACCGCAGCAACCAGTGCTGTTTGTTGTGGAGGGAGGCAAGCGGCACCACTTCCTGGTTGCTCCATCGGAGGCGGCCATCTTCGGTGGGTTGGCGCGCTAGTCTCCCACCCCGCCCTGATTACTTAAGGGCCGGCTAGAAGAGCACTCGAGATTGACTTTGAGAACTGCGTAGCGCTGGCGCTTGGTAGCAAGTAGGACTGCTACAAGCGTTTTCCTTGTATTCCTGCTTAGCTCTTGTTTTAATACTTTTAAAAACTGCACATATGGTTTTAATACTTGTATTGGGCTCGCTCACTCCCCGGTCCACCGCAGCAACCAGTGCTGTTTGTTGTGGAGGGAGGCAAGCGGCACCACTTCCTGGTTGCTCCATCGGAGGCGGCCATCTTCGGTGGGTTGGCGCGCTAGTCTCCCACCCCGCCCTGATTACTTAAGGGCCGGCTAGAAGAGCACTCGAGATTGACTTTGAGAACTGCGTAGCGCTGGCGCTTGGTAGCAAGTAGGACTGCTACAAGCGTTTTCCTTGTATTCCTGCTTAGCTCTTGTTTTAATACTTTTAAAAACTGCACATATTGTTTTAATACTTGTATTGGGCTCGCTCACTCCCCGGTCCACCGCAGCAACCAGTGCTGTTTGTTGTGGAGGGAGGCAAGCGGCACCACTTCCTGGTTGCTCCATCGGAGGCGGCCATCTTCGGTGGGTTGACGCGCTAGTCTCCCACCCCGCCTAACCTATTTAGCCCCACACTTAGCCGCGCAGCGGTGACGCGCAGCGGTAGCGCCGTAGACGCGCCGAAGAGGCGCCAAAGAGAAGCCAGTCTGCGCCAGTCCGCGTCCAGACGCTTCCTGCTGACTGGTGGCTAGGCTCTGTTGCATTTCACTATGGTAGGCCCTCCGCTGTACTATGATTCTTCGTCGCTTCGTGATCTTCTCCCCTCTACTACTCAGACATGTGATCACACGTTCTTACCACTCAACACTGACTTTGTTTGTAAAACCTGCAACTGGAGCCCATCTCCCCTTCTGTCCCATCCTTCATCTCCTATCCACGAGTGGAAAATGTTTCTATTAAATTGTAGATCTGTCTGTAAACACTACACCGAATTACGCGCACTGATTGAAGAGCATAAACCCCACGCTCTCTTTTTAACGGAAACCTGGCTTCATATAGACAATGACCCAGCCATTGTCTGGGCGGTCCCACAGGGATATACGTTAAAAAGATTGGATCGCCAGATTGGGAGAGGGGGGGGTGTGGCTATTGTTTATCGTGACACCTATAAATGTCGAACCACCCCTACCACTTCAGCAACCTGTGAAAGTTTACACTTTTCGCTAG
The DNA here is from genome assembly GCF_964263255.1 of Lissotriton vulgaris. Classification (NCBI taxonomy): domain Eukaryota; kingdom Metazoa; phylum Chordata; class Amphibia; order Caudata; family Salamandridae; genus Lissotriton; species Lissotriton vulgaris. Next base: position 24,620 of record NW_028245025.1, read on the forward strand.
AACTCTCCCCTACTACCACCTTCTCGGGCATTCTGGCTTACCGCCCTCCGGGCGCTCTTAATGATTTTATCACGAAAATCACAGAGCTTACGGCAAGTATCGTGTTATCCTCATCCAATTTCACCCTGCTGGGGGATCTTAACTTGCATCTGGATGATCCCCACGATACTGCAGCTAACACCCTCTGTACTAACCTTCAAGCGCTGGATTTACATCAAAAGGGGTTTCACGTAACCCATAATAGAGGCCACCTGCTCGACCACATTTATAGCAATATTGATGTCCTCATAGTTGAGCCCCCTATCCCATTACCTTGGACGGATCATTTCTTAATTCCTTTTACCTGGCGCACAAATCCACCTCCCCTCACCCACGGCCTTGTTAAACATCACGGTAGGAAATGGCCCTCTCTTCCCCTTTTGGATTGGGAAGATGCCTTGGTTAGAGATAAACCTAAGAAGACACTGAACGCCTACACTGCAGCTAACAACTTTGATGATTGGATCACCTCCACACTTGATAGGGTACTCCCTGTACAGGCTTGCAACCCCACGAAAAGACCTAAAGCTTCCCCATGGTTTACGTCCACTCTCAAGACATTGAAATTAGCCTGTCGCAAACTCGAAAGAGCCTGGAGACAGGACTATTCCAAACTTAGGAAGGATAAATACAGAGTGGCCATTAGGCTCTATAAACAGGAATTAAAGGTGGCACAAGCTTCCTTCTACGGTAGCAAAATTAACACAGCCGCCAATGCCCCTAGGGAAATTTTTAAAATTGTTAAGTCAATCATTTCCCCCCCTGCAGAATGCCCCTCTGCGGACGATGCCCAAAACCGTTGCAATGATTTAGCTGCGTTCTTTTCTGATAAAATCCAGACTATATACTCTTCCTTTGGGATTGTCAATAACGATTTGGCACCCCCTATTCCCATAGTCCCTGAGGCTTCTGCTCCCTGTAGGCTGGACACAATCCCACTCTTGGATATTCCAGTCCTAGACAAACTTATTTCTAAAACTACCTCTGGCTCCCCTAATGACCCTGCACCCCCTCAGACCCTCAGCAAAGCTATGGACGTGATTCGCCCGGTCATATTGGACGTGCTCAACACCTCCATCTCCTCTAAAGTCGTACCTCCATCATGGAAATGTGCGATGGTGAGGGCTTTGTTGAAGAAGCCCAATCTTGACCAGTCCAATTTGGCGAACTACCGTCCTGTCTCCTTGCTTCCCTAGCTAAGCAAACTGCTGGAGAGGCACGTAAATAACACCTTGATGAGCTATTTGGAATCAAATAGCCTTCTACGTGCCTCCCAAACAGGGTTTCGCCCTTTACATGGGACTGAAACCGCCCTTCTGGCAGTAACAGAGGAGGCAAGAGCAGTGTTAGACCAGGGAGGAAAAGTCGCCATTATCTTATTAGACCTCAGCGCCGCGTTCGACACGGTAAACCATGTCACGCTATTACAACGTCTGGCGGACATGGGCGTGTCGGGCGCGGCCCTGGAATGGCTGACTTCCTTCCTGGCTGACCGCTTTTTCCAGGTTTTCGAGGGCGAGGTGGTGTCACCTAAACACCCACTCAGGTGTGGGGTTCCTCAGGGCTCATCCCTGAGCCCCACCCTGTTTAACACCTACATGGAACCCCTAGACAGGATAGTCCAACCCTTCGGTGTGCGTATTGTCACCTACGCAGACGATACCCAACTGGTGGTCTCGTTAGACCACTCGGAGGGATCGTCCAACACCTTAGGCCCCTGTCTAGAGGCTGTTGCCAGATGGATGCAATCTTCCTGTTTAAAACTAAATGGGGAGAAGACAGATGTCATGTTATTGGGTAATCCTTCGCCCTCTGTCTTTGCATCCATCTGGCCACCATGTTTGGGTCCACCTCCTGCCCCCAAGCCCCAAATAAAAAGCCTGGGGATCTGGCTTGACACCGCCTTGAACTTCTCAGCCCAAGCCATAAAAACATCCGCTACATGTTTTGGATTGATGAGGATGCTGCGGAAAGTGCTCCCTCTGCTTCCATTTCAAGCAAGGAGGATCCTGGTCCAGGCCCTCGTACTATCTCGCCTGGACTATGGGAACGCCCTCTATATGGGAGCCCCATCCTTTGTCACCCAGAAGCTCCAAGTCGCCCAAAACAGTGCGGCCCGGCTGCTCTACAATCTCCCTCGCTGGCAGTCAGCAAGGAATGCCCTAAGGGAACTTCACTGGCTCCCCATAGCGGCCAGAGTTCAATTCAAGGCCATGTGTATTCTACACAAAGCCTTTTTTCGCTTAGGCCCTGCAATCTTACAGCCCATGGTCACTCCCTATGTTCCACCCCGCGCCCTACGATCCGGGACCCTCCAATTGGCTACCTTGACTAGAATCAAGAAAGCCCGCTGGGGAGGCCGCTCTTTTTCACACACTGCGGCTAAGCTTTGGAACACTCTTCCTTTACCCCTGCGAGAAACCACTAATCATCTCGCCTTCAGGAAAGCTCTGAAAACCCACTTGTATGCTAAACTCTGCTGATCTGCCCGAGCCTGCGTTAAGTAAGCTTTCAGTCATAAGCGCTACGAGGCCTCCGGGTAGATAGCGCTATATAAGTGCAAGTTTCATTCATCGTGATAACTTTGAATATGCAATAAAGAATGGTCAAATTGTAATATGTTTTGCAAATAAAGTAATTATGCACTAGTGTTGATCAGTAATCATGCCTTTTAATAAGTGGTAATTGTTACTGTCTCTTAGTAATTTAGTCATTTAGTAATTTAGTTAGAATTGTCGTATTTATTTTGGTCGGGCGGTAAGGTCATGATCGGTGAGCAGTAATTGGAAGATCCCTAGGGGTGGGCGTCACCCATTACGGATGGGAGCGCTCGAGGGAGGTGGCCATTGGCCCCTCAACGGGGAGGCGGTCCCTTCTAAGGATGGGCCGCCGAAAGGAAAGGAAAGGCGGTCAAGGCCCCTTCCTGGGTAGGAGGGGCTACAGCCCCCTCCTGGGGAATTTCCCGGGGCCTGGACATCTGCGACGGCAGATGTGGTAAGTTGTGTGGGGTTTGGGAGAGGTCTACGCTACCTTCTAGATACCTCACACGAGTCCTCGGACGACCTTTAAATGGCGTCGAGTTTATTGGGGCCCCCGTCAAGTCAAGGGAAATTGGTAAATGCACTTGAGGTACACCTCTGTGCGGTCGCCCCTCACAAGTGAGGGGGATATGTCTGGTTTAGGGATCTTGACACCGGTTACGACCTTGCCGTTGGCCCTTAAACGTTAGGATGTACAATTTCAAGTTAAACGTTTTGTAGGATGTTAGTTCGGCTAGGAGAACCTTTGTATTAGAGAATATGTTAAGGTTAGCCAAACATCGCAATGTGGAAATGAAATTGTACATTAATATGAAACTGTTATTTTAATGTTTTAATTTTGTTTCATATTTTAATAAATACGGCCGGGAGGGTCACTCCCTCCCGTCTTCCAAAAGTTCAGAACCGTTTCCGGTTTCCCATTCTTGGGGAGTGTGTTGAGAGGGGGTGGCGGGTATCTCAGCCATATTCACTTTACCATTTACAAATGGACCAGATTGCTCTACCTCAAGAGTGGCTCCAAGCACACACTCTACCTCCTCTCTCAGGCACCGTCAGAAGTAATCCTCAGATTCACTCCCTCCATCTTCTTTCATCCCAAATTGTTGAGACACATTTGGCACATTCACTCTCGGTGATCTGTTTACCTGTTCACCTCCACTGAATCCTGTTTCTGTACTGTATCTCCGCAAATTTACACAGTTTGGAAGTGGCGGTTGTGGTAACTGACTTTGCTGATTCACTATCTGTCACTGTAGCTGATGCTGCTCATTTATCTCATTCTGCATCTGTGGATTTAATGCTGCATTTTTTACAAAGGTTCTGGGCGTATTTTTACACTCGCGCTTCTAGTGTTGAATTTCGCCACAATTAAAATATGGGAGTTTCTGTTTTAACTCTTCGATATTTCTCATCAATTTTAGTTTATTATAATTACCTTTAAATTTTCCTTGGTTCTGATCAACATTTTTATTTCCCAATGTTGCTATTTGTTGTTCAGCCACCTTCACCTGTGCCTACATTGCTTTTTCTTTCAGCTTCTTTTATTTAGCTTCTATCTCATCACTGCAGTATTTTGCTTTTCTCAAAATATTATCTACTGTGTGTGACTGCCAACCAACTATTTCAGTTCTTACCATTTCACTAATTTCAGGTCTCAAGCCATATACAAATCTGTATATAAAATGGCTCATATTCTTTTCACTTAGATGCTCATAACCACTGTATTGTTTAAATACCAGCAGTAATCTTTCATAAAATGAATGTACTGATTCTTTTGATTCTTGATTGTTCTATCTATTTTAACCCAATCTATTTCCTTTGGGGGAATCTTGTTTATCAAAAATACAATTACTTGTTCGTATTTTCTCATTACCTCTGGAGAAGGAGCACCTGTTACTTTATCTCGTTCATATTCTTCACTAGGCCAGCCTATAGTAGTTTTACATTCTGTCCAAAGATCTGATGGTACAACAATGTCAAATAATCCATCAAGATCGACCCACAAAACTTTAGAAACTTTCTGAAATGTTTCTACCTGTCGATACCATTCTACAAGTTTTTCACCTAATCGGGAAAAATCATATGTGAACAGTAAAATGTCCTGTCTTGTCCATGGGACATGCACATATCCTCCTCCTGATATTTCTCTCATTGGAAACTCATTTACCACCTTTTCCTTCTCTCTGACAGGAAAAGCTAAACTTGTTCTGTCTTCATCTCTTTTCTTTGTCCATTTTGCTCTCCATTTACTTAATTCACGCAATTTTTTCAAAATCACAATTAATTCTTTTATGTGGGTAATTCTTCCTGAGGTATTCATATTTTCAATGTCTTTTTCAGAGAAATCCACTCTATAATTTTTCTGCAAACTTTTCTGCTTGCTTAAATCTACTTCAAACTCAGCAGCTATATCTTCCAATTGATCATATTTGTTTTTTGTTTTCTATGTTATGCTTTTACAGTTAAATAATAATTCATCATCCTGATATGCCTTCAAACTGTCAGTTCCAATTGTACCAATTATTAATTCCTCTAAATCTGCTTTCAACTTTTCAACATCAAGCAATTTGCATTCTGGCGTTAGATCTATTTTACTCAGACTCTTTACCGGAGATCCAGAATCAGAATCTGCACCAGTTGGGGTTTTACATGACAAACTTTGATTAAAAGTTAAATCAGGCATCATCATTTTTTCTCGATGTATTTCAGTTAAATCTGAATAGAATTTTTCAGTCACTTTCTGTATTTCTGAATTTAATGGAACAGTTAAAGCTGAATGTCTAATTTATTTTCTGATCAAATACTGGAAGAACAGGGCCAATTGTTACAGGCACTGTTACTGCTTCCATGCTTTTAGTTAACTGCTGTATTAAATCATTCGCAAAACAAATGTATTCTGAAGTATCTGGCAATCCCTCATACCTTTTTGTTCTATTTCCATTTCTTGGGGGTTTTTTTTTCTGTGAACTGGAGTTTCAGTAAAATTACTATCTTCTCCTGATATATTTGAATTCCATCCTGTTTCTACTCTCTCAGGTGATTTTCTATTGCTCTGGTTTATCTCAGGAGATAACTCTATTCTTTCAGGTGTTCTTTTATTATTCTGGTTTGTTTCAGGGGATGTCTCATCAATTATTTATCTTTGTGGAGCATTTGGAGCAGTCCCTATGCAAACAGATTGATATGGTGGCGGCTTTTTAGTATAAATATCTTCTAATACCGCTACTTCTGGATCACTTTCTTCTCTAATATGATTTCTTTTTCGAATACATTTTTTCCCAGATACCTCATCAATTAGTCTCACTGGATACAAACCATCACACATGTCTGCTTTTCTCCATCGACGCATTCTATCCTCATGTGTTTCCCTCTCAAGACCTAATCCTGTACCCTTTAATATTCCTCTACTCTCTCATTTAAATTCAAACATTTCATCCTCCCATTCATCTAAAGCTTCAAATTGAGTAGGTCTAGGCTTTGGTACAAGTTCCATCATTCTTTCTCTTAAATTCCTCAAGACCACTATGTTAAATGATCCATCTTCCGGCCATGCTAATATACCACCATTTTCAGCATATTTCATCCAGTTCTCAATCCAAAGACAAGTATGATAACCATATTCACCCAACATATAAGCTGCAGGTGTTTTATACTTATGAAGTAATCTTCCACCTCACGTTGAAATTTTCTTGTCAGGTTTAATTTTGTTTTTCAATTTCTGAAACCATGTAAGTTTCTTTTTCTCTTTCAAATAATAATAATCCATGTCTTTTAAACAGTTTTTCTTACTTCGGTAAAGATCGTTACAACTTCATTGTTATTCCGCAACAACAACCAATCCGTGCGCGAAACTAACTAATAATCCAATCAGGTTAAGCTACGTCAATATTCTGCTCAACCAATAGAATTACTGTTTTTCAGGTTGAGCCAATCAGCTGTAAGCTTGTCTTGTCATGTGAAACAATCTGTGCGCAAATACTGTGACGTATGTTAGCCAATCACAGCGCAACTCTTGTGACGTATGCTACCGCTGCAGCTTCTCTGTCTCTCACTACGCTCCTTACACTGACCCCTCCTTTACAAAAAAAATTTCACAGCTCCATATTTACAAAACTTTCAATTGAATTCGATTAATACCTCCACAAAAACAAACCATTTGTCTGTTTTGCTAAAATAAAAAAATAAAGTGATAGCTTTCTCTTCAAGTATTCTTTCGCGTGAAATAGACGACCCTATTTTCACAGAATATTTCAAATCATTCGATAAAGTAAAAAGTAAAGTAAGTAAGCTTGTCATTTAAAATCTAATTCATCTATATTTTTCAAAAAAGAAAGAGCATTCACATTTAAGAATCTTTATTTTATTTTGCAAAGAAGAAAGCAGCATTTAATAAGGTAATGAAATTAAGACTGACATATCAAAGTAAGCTCAGAAACATGAATTATTAGCAAAATAACAGTTTCCCATTCCCTAAACCTAATTCCCTGTCTATTTCTCTGTTTGCCTGAAAAGAAAAAATCATTTAAAGTCTGCTGTTCCTTACATGCGCCAAAGGTCCATCAGCATGTCTCGACACTCAGGAATCGGAAAGTAAGAGTTTTTTCCTTTCTCATTGTGTCAGACTTTATACCTTTCTTTCTAGCTAAACTTTCTACATTTTACATTCTTTCATGGAAATCCATGCTTTTCATTGGCTGTCCTGTGTCAGTCCATGATAAATGTATTAGGTCATGTCCGACTCTTGACCAAATCCAGGCATTACATAAGCCCTATTGTCTTTCAATTCAGCTTCCACAAGAATGTAACTTTCCTCGAGTTTTGTACATTTCACTTCCTAACCTTGGATAGCATATCAAGTTCCTGTCCTTGGGTCATCTTTCCATGAGCACATTCAACACAACCAAAAAGGCTGGTTTTTATTTCTCAATGACAATGCAGCAATAATCTTCTCAGCTGCGAAAAATTCACTATGCACAAGCTTTTGTGTCTGCAGCTCTGTCAGCCATATTTTCTGAGCCATCTTTTAGGCCTCACTTCGGAAACTATTATTAAACAAACACAAGACATCAATTAATTAAAGAATTGAGACCCATTCTGTTACCTTCCCCTTTAGTAATTAACCCTGTTAATTATTTTACCTAGCAGAAGCACACATAGGCAGCATTATAATTACTTCTCCTTTTCGTACAGCAGGAACTCCATGGGCTTTTGTCACGAATGACATAACATAAGCACACATAATAAGCACATGCCATTAGTTAAACAACCGCATTTAATACTGACAAAGACAATAGACAAGGTTAGGTTATTATTTTCTTTTGCGTTTGCAACATAATGCACATTAGTTTTATCCCGCGTGTACTGATAATTGCAACTTTAAACTAAGTTGAATAATAATTTCACCACAAGCTTTTAATTCGGTTACTTTGTTATTGAGAGATTAACTTCACAAGTTTGAACAAAATTTTGTTCTTCACCTTTCTCCATCAATAGGTTCCAAGGTCAGGATTAAAACTGAATTGCGGATGGTGGTGTTAAAGTAGGAAATTAGGACCCCCTAACATTCCTCCTCTACTGCTAAAGTCAACATGTTTCAACCTAAGCGTGCCCTCAAAAGGTGGATCACATTGGTCTTCTTCGGGATGTCCAGCTGTCCCAGTCTCATATAGTAACCCCCCTTACCTTAGTCTGGTGCTACAGAGGTACTAGTAGATTTATCAATCATTTAGGTCCATGTGAAGGGAATTCCTTCAACACGGATGACATATACAAATTTATTAAGTGATTAAACTCGACTTGATGTTTGAGAGGGTGGAGTTCCAAGGAGCACAACTGCTCCAGCAGATAGCTCGGACACCACTTAAGCCCCTCTCAACGACGCTGCGAAGATCATTTTTCCCGCCGCTGCCTGCCTGCGGCCCCACCCCCCACCAGCCGATAGGCTCCCACGCTCCCGCTTCCCAGCGGACCCTCCCTCCCGGCTCCCTTCTTAAGGGGACCCAGACTCCTTCTCGGGAGCGACCACTGCGCCTTCCTCTGCCTGGTCTCCTCCACGCTCCTCGTCTCTCCTGTTCCTGTGCCTCACCTGCTGCCTGTGCCTGCCTGATCGCCGACGCCATATGCTCCCTCTTCCAGCGCCCCAGCCGCCGCAGGGCCGCCCACCAAGCCCGCACTCGTTTTTTCCGCCGCTGCCTGCCTGCGGCCCCGCCCCCGCCAGCCGATAGGCTCCCACGCTCCCGCCTCCCAGCGGACCCTCCCTCCCGGCTCCCTTCTTAAGGGGACCCAGACTCCTTCTCGGAAGAGACCACTGCGCCTTCATCGGCCTGGTCACCCCCACGCTCCTCGTCTCTCCTGCTCCTGTGCCTCACCTGCTGCCTGCGCCTGCCTGATCGCCGACGCCGTCTGCTCCCTCTTCCAGCGCCCCAGCCGCCACAGGGCCGCCCGCCAAGCCCGCACTTGCTTTTCCCGCCGCTGCCTGCCTGCGGCCCCGCCCCCCGCCAGCCGATAGGCTCCCACGCTCCCGCCTCCCAGTGGACCCTCCCTCCCGGCTCCCTTCTTATGACGCCCCCAGAGCGACCGCGCAGCGGACGCGTGCAGCGGGAGCGCCGACTGAGCGCCGAAGGTGCGCCAAGGTAAGCCCGTCTGCGCCTGGACTGCGCCCAGTGCCAGGACCCCTGGCTCCCGCAGACACCAGCCCGCCCGCCGGACCTACGACGCCACCGAACTCTACGCACTCAATGCCGGTAGAATCCCGGGCTATCAAGCCACCCCGAGACGCACCCACGGACCCTTCTGCTGCCACTCCTGCAAGTTCACCTGCATTCGGACCTGCACCACACCAGCACCGACCGGGCCGAACTCCAGCAGCAACCACCTCAAGTGCATCCTGTTCAACACCCACTCCGTCCACAGACACGCCGTCAAGCTCTGGAACCTGCTCGACACCACAGCCCCAGACGTCGCCTTCCTCACGGAAACGTGGATGAACGCCCCCTCAGCCCCCGACATCACCATCGCCATCCCGGACGGCTACAAGATCATCCGGAGGGACCGCATCAACCAGACAGGAGGAGGCATCGCCATCATCCACAGGAACTCCATCCGCATCACGACCAACACCGACGACACCCTCGCACCCGCCGAACACCTGCACTTCCAGATCCGCATCAACCCCAAGACCACCCTCAGAGGCACCCTCATCTACAGACCCCCGGGACCATGCACACAATTCAGCGAAGACTTCGCCGACTTTATCAGCCCGCACGCCCTCCCCTCCGCTGACTACATCCTCCTCGGGGACCTCAACTTCCACCTGGAGAACAACAACGACCGCAACACCACCACCCTGCTGGACAACCTCGCCAACCTCGGTCTCAAGCAGCTGGTGACCACCCCCACCCACTACGTCGGACACACACTCGACCCCGTCTTCTCATCCAGCAAGGACATCACCTTCAGCCACGCCACCGGACTCCACTGGACGGACCACAGCTGCGTCCACTTCAGCTTCAGAAGGACCACGATCCACCACCAGCAGCAACAGGTTGCACGCAGAAGCTGGAACAAGATCAAAGCCAACCAGCTCGCGACCTCCCTGAGCATGAACCCTCCCACCAGCGCAACGAACACAAGCCAGGTGGCCACCAACCTAGCGAAGTGGATCAGCAACTGCGCAGATGACCTCGCCCCTCTGAAGACCCCGCCTAGCAGCAAGAAAGCCCCATGGTTCACCGACGAACTCAAGAGCTCCAAGAAGAACTGCTGAGCCCTCGAGAAAGCCTGGCGCAGGGACCCAACACCGAACAACATGACTGCCCTCAAGCTCGCCACCCGAAAACACCACCAACTGATCCACGTCACCAAGAAATCTGCATTCAAGGAACGACTGGACAACAACACCCAAAACAGCAAGGTACTCTTCAACATCGTTAAAGAGCTCTCCAACCCCAACGCCCGAAACAACGACATCACCCCTTCGCAAGACCTCTGCAACTCCCTCGCCTCCTACTTCCACAACAAGATCGCGGACATACACAACAGCTTCAGCTCTCTACCGGCCACTTGGGGTTCTGCGTACTTTGTCCAAGCCTCCACTATGCACATCTGAAGGCTTTGTGTGGTAGGCTGGGTTGAAACAAGAAACCATGACTTCCTCCCTCGCAATGCACTGCTTATGGCCTTACATATTACAAAACTCATAACATGTTCTATAATATCATTAATAACATCAATAACGGCAGCGAAAATGACATAATTGATTATAGCATTTTGCAGGGTGGGGATATGAATTATAGTTTTTTGATTTAACTATATTGTATATTGTTTTGTAGGATTTTGTTTTGATAGCATTTCTTATCTGACAGGCCTGTGAAATGCTCCGATTCACAGTGCACTGCTGATGCACTTAAGAGTGCGCGTTCAGTAGTGTGTGAACTTGAGTTTCCCTACATTATTTTTCCTTGCAATATTATATAGAGCGAACTCGACAACATGGGATGAGCACAATTTACATTACAGAAGAACACATTTATTTGTGGTAGGCACGGGGAGACAAAGCGATTTGCCTGGAATCACGGGATGTTGAGCTGATGCCGAGATTCGAACGTAGCTCCCCAGCTCTAAAGTTCGCAATTCTAGAACTTGTGGCGGGAGGTGTGTCTAAAAGTGTATGTCGGTGCTGGCCATCAATAAAAGAGACCTGTGCATTTTTCAAATGAGTGGTGAAAAAATATGAGTATGTTGCTGGAGATGTGGGCTGCCGTGCCACCAATGTATTTACCGGGGGAGGGTAAACACCCATTATTCCGCAACTTTCTTTCCGCATACCATCACTCCGCATACTTTTGTTACGAAGGTACCATGACTCCGCAATGCCATTATAACGCATGGCATTACATTTGATATGCTTTTACCACGCATACATTTACAACGAAATTAGTTGTAAATGCATGAATGGTAAAAGCATGTTTTTTTTACGTTTGGATAAGGTAAGTATGGGTATGGGTGTATATGTTTTGGGGTACTGAGGTATATGTTTTGGGGTGTTTGGGTATTTTAAAGGTTCAGATATAGTTTTGGGTTATGGGGTACAGGGGTAGTTTTAGGGTTGAGGGATAGGTATGGGTTTTGGGGTACAGGGGTAATTTTAGGGTTCAGGGGTAGGTTTGGGCTTTGGGGTACAGAGGTATTTTAAGGGTTCAGTGCTAGGTTTGGGTGTTGGGGTACAGGGGTATTTTTAGGGTTCAGGGCTAGGTTTGGGTTTTGGGGTACAGGAGTATTTAAGGGTTCAGGGTAGTTTTGGGTTTTGGGGTACAGGGTTATTTTTAGGGTTCAGGGCTAGGTTTGGGTTTTGGGGTACAGGGGTATTTTTAGGGTTTAAGGGTAGGTTTGGGTTTTGGGGTACAGGGGTATTTTAAGGGTTTAGGGCAAGGTTTGGGTGTTGGGGTACAATGGTATTTTAGGGTACAGGGGTGGGTTTGGGGTTTGGAGTACAGGGTAATTTTTAGGGTTCAGGGCTAGGTTTGGGGTTTGAGGTACAGGGGTATTTTTAGGGTTCAGGGGTAGGTTTGGGTTTTGGGGTACAGGGGAATTTTAGGGGTTCAGGGCTAGGTTTGGGTTTTGGGGTACAGTGGCATTTTAGGGTTCAGGGGAAGGTTTGAGTTTTGGGGTACAGTGGTATTTTTACTGTTCAGGGGTAGGTTTATGTTTTGGGGTACAGGGGCATTTTTAGGGTTCAGGGGTAGGTTTGGGTTTTGATGTAAAGGGGTATTTATATGGTTCAGGGGTAGGTTTTGGTTTTGGGGTAGAGGGGTATTTTTAGGGTTTAGGGATACGTTTGGGTTTTGGGGTACAGGGTATATTTATAGGGTTAAGATGGGTTAGTGTTTAAGGGTGTTGGGGTATTTTAAGGAGTAAGGGTGGGTTATGATTATGGGGTGCAGGGGTATTTAAAGGGAGCAGGGTCGGATTAGCACACAATATGAGACATGGCATGAAGGGCAGAACGTACCACACGCCCCCAGCGTTTGTCACGCCCCCTGCACATGCCCACAGCACAATGCAGACACACCCACAAGGGACTACTTTGCTGGCACCGTTCTTTTACATTCTAAATGTATATGGTGGGCGTCTGCATAGCCTATGTCCTTCTGCTGCAACTGCCCTTTCCAACACTGTATTGGGTGTTGTGATTGGTGCTGTGGTTCCTGAGATTACCCGCCTCAAAGGTATGGGCTCTCTCTTTATTATATTAGTATAGATTGTATTTTGCCATTTTCTGTGAAAAAAAAACGTTGCTGATTATCATTCCTGGATTTTTTCTGGCTGTATGATGGAACTACACATACAATTACCACGCATGTCTTTACAACGCTATCAGTACAATGCATGTGTTATTAGCACTCATGCATTTACAACGTTCATTTGTTTAACGAATATGCCTTTCCCACTCAGGCTTTTAACATTAAGATTATGTGGTAAAGGCACGGTTGGTAAAGGCAAATTTGTGGTAAACATTTTATAGCTATAACGATATAGTTAGTTCCTAGTTTCCATAGAAAAACAATTGTTTGATTTGGCTATAACTTTGGTGTTGTTTGACCAATCTTCATGAAATTTTACAAAACAAGTGTCAAGGTAGGTGCTGGTTGGGGTGCAAAATAAGGGTGAGTCTGTAATTTTAATTTCCATTGGAACCTTTAGCCACACCAACAGCCCAACCCGCTGAATGGACAAATTTGGCAGGGAGGTAGATGCTGGTTCAAGGAAGTGCCTTTGCCTATTAGGTGTAACTCTGTCCAGCAGTTTTTGAGAACTTGAAGCTGAAAATTATAGTGAATGCACGCGCCAAAGGGAAGGCTCTGATTGGCTGGACGGAACCTGAACAGAAAGTTGCAGCTGCCATTTTATTGATTGGGAACAGTCCTGGGGGTTAAAACTTTTCTGAAAAAGCAAACATAAGGGGTCAGAGTAGAAGTACTCTAACCCCATGTTTGAGAAATGGGGTTTTAGAGACACAAGTTATGTGTTGAAAAAAAGATTTTTTTATTGCTAGGGATATTTGTGATGACACCGCGAATGCCAGCGTGGCCCCCTGTGTACCATCACAGTGACATCACGACTATCGCAATGTCTTTGTGAATTTTGGTGAAAATATAAAAAATATTTATTTGTACACACTAGCTGGCGACTGCCACACACTTATGTACCTACTTCTATATTCACTTAGAAATGTATACATACATTTACATAACCCCTCACACACTTATATATCCCATCACATACATACCCACTGAGATACTGATGTACCCACTATCATAACTATTTGGTTACATATGCAGGCACTTTCATAGTAACTTGGAGAGTGACACAAGCATGTTCAGACCCTCTCAGACACTCATACGCCCACTTACAGATCAGGTGTGAGACTTTTGCTTCCAACTTAGACACTCACTGATAGACAGGCCCATCGAGACCCATGCACCAACTCATAGATCCAGTCACAGGCTCATGTACCCATTCACATAAAAGGTCAGAGATTCAAACACCCACCTATTCTGACACTCATGCTTTCAATCAGAGATCCATTCATACACACACACACACAGTCATAGACTCACTCAGGCATTCATACATCAACTCACAGACCCACTGAGACATTTATAATTCAACTCACACACCCACTGAGACATTGATTGACTCAGTCACAGATCCAGTCTGACAATTACATACTAACTCTAGAGCCACTGAGAGACTTATACTTCCTCTTATACATTCACTGATACACTCAGAGACTTATGCAGCCAGTGACACATTTACTGAATGACTCATGAGTATACTGTGATATCCACTCATAGACTTATCTATGCAGTAATAGATCCACTCAGAGACTTATGCAGGCACTCACATAACTGAGTGAATTATTAATACAGATTGTTATGTTATGTTATATGTTATGTTATAGGAGACTTATAGCGCGCACAACTACTCTGGAGTATCCTGGAGCGGTACGGACTTGTGCGTGTGAGAGGGAAGCTTAGAGATAAACTTGTTTGAAAAAGTGGGTTTTAAGCAGTTTCTTAAAAACCATGAGATCTTGAGTATGGCGTAGGTCAACTGGGAGGTTGTTCCAAAGCCCTGCTACCATGACCGAGAGTGACTGACCCCCAAGTCCGGAGCGGCAATAGTGGGGGGTAACCATCAGACGGTGCGAGGCAGAACGTAAAGAGCGATGGGGAATATAAAAGGACACTTGTTTCCTAATGTAGGAGGGTCTTGAATCCTGCAAGTGTGTGCTAGGATAAGGGCCTCAAACTGCACCCTCTGGGCCACAGATAGCCAGTGGAGGTCACGGAGGCATGCCCTTATGCTGTTTCTCTTGGAGATGTTCAATAAGAGTCTGGCCGCTGCATTTTGAATCAGTTGGAGTTTGTTCAATAAAAAGCCTGGAGTGCTCAGAAAAAGCGCATTAGCGTAATCTAAGCGAGACAGGATAAGTGCCTGGGCCACCATTTCCTTAGCTGGCTGAGAGAGCAGAGGGAAAAAATGACTGAGAGACTTAAGTGTGCTGAAACAGACACCAGTAAGTCTCATTCATGATGTGATCAGAGAATTGAAGATCTTCCCCAAACCAAACCCCCAGATTTTTTGCTGGGCCTCCCTCCGACAGTGGGCGGGGAAAATCCGACGGCCACAGGGCCTCCACAAAGTTAGGCAGAAATTGGCCAAATAGGAGGACTTCTGATTTCCCCTCATTGCATTTTAACTTGGCATGCGCAAGCCATTTGAACACGGCGGAGAGGCAGTTCTGCGCGGTGTCCGTACGCAGATCAGGGCTGTTCCAGGTAAATAAAAGTTGGGTGTTGTCAGCATAGACCATCATTTTGGCCCCCAGCTCCTCAGCCAGTGAGATCAAAGGAGTCAAGTAGATGTTGAAGAGCAGAGGGCTCAAAGTCGAGCCCTGGGGGACTCCTCCTGTTATGACCTCCTTGGCCGAGGAAGAAAAAGTGGGTATCCAAATCTGCTGGATGTGAGCGTCCAAGAAGAACTCCAGCCAAGAGAGCACAACCCCCGAGATGCCAATGGCAGAAAGGTGAAGAAAGAAGAAAAAACGCAGATAAAGAAGCAAGAGAAATACAGAAAGAGGCAACAGAAGTCCAGAAAGACGAAGAAAAGTGTAGGAAGAGGGAAGAGATATGCAGAAAGAACCAACAGGGGTGCAGAAAAAAAGCCTTTTTGCAAAGTCATCCTGAGCCCCAAAATTTTACTGACTGTTACTGGTGGTAACTGACTCTGACTAACCTGGCCTGTAGCCAGTGCTATGCTTAAAGATACCTAGAATACAGTGAAAACACCTACATACACTAGGGTACACTATGTGTTTGGGTATCCCTTTGATTGGCATGACCAGCCCTGTAAGGCCCTAGTACATAGTAGGGTAGGGGGTTACAACTAACTCTAACTAAGAGGTACGGAAAGAGGCAGGAGAAGTGCATAAGCAGGCAGGAAAGGTGTAGAAACAAGAAACAAGGGTGCAGAAAGAGGCAAGTGAGGTGCAGAAAGAAGTAAGAGCAGTGCAGAAAGAAGCAACTGAGGTCCAAAAAGAGGAAAGAGTGGTGCAGAAAAAGGTTGGAGGGTCACAAAGAGGTAAGAGAGGTAGATAAATAGGCAGGAGGGGTATAGAAAGAAAGAAGAGACGTGCCAAAAGAGGCAAGAGAAATGCTGAAAGAAGCAACAGAGGTTTAAAAAGAAGCAAGACAAGTTCAGAAAGAGGCGAGTGAGGTACAGAATGAAGCCAATGCAGTACAGAAAGAACCAACAGAGGTGCAAAAAGAGGCAAGAGGGATAAAGAAAAAGGTAGTAGAGGTGCACAAAAAGGCAAGAGAGGTACAGAAAGAGGCAAGAGAATTGCTGAAAAAAGCAACAGATATGTAGAAAGAATCAAGAAAAGCACAGAAAGAAACAGCAGAGGTGCTGAAAGAGGCACCAGAGGTGTAGAAGGAGGTAAATGGGGTGCAGAAAGAAGGAAGAGAAGTGCTTAACAAGGCATGAGGGGTGCAGAAAGAAGGAAGAAAAGTGTAGAAAGAAGCAACAGAGGTGCTGAAAGAGGCATGAAGGCTGCAGAAAGGCAAGAGAAGTGCAGAAAGAAGCAATAGCTGTACAGAAAGAGGTAAGAGCGGTGCAGAAAGAGGGAATAGACGTGTAGAAAGAGGCAAGAGAGTTACACATTGAGGGAAGGGGGTGTAGAAAGAGACAGGAATCATGCAGAAAGAAGCAACAGAGGTGTCATAAACGCAAGAGAGGTGCAGAAAGAAGCAAGTGAAGTGCAGAAACTAGCAAGAGAAGCACAGAAGGCGTCAAGATAATTGCTAAAAGAAGCAACAGAGGTTTAGGAAGAAGCAAGTGCGGTGCAGAATTAAGCAAGTAAAATACAGAAAGAGGTCACAGAGGTACAGAAAAATGTAAGAGAGGTACAGAAACAGACAGGAAAGGTGCAGAAAGAGGGAACAGGGGAGCAGAAAGAAGCAAAAGAGGTGCAAACAAAGAAAAGAGGGGTGCAGAAAGAGGCAAGAGGAGTGTAGAAAGAAGCAAGAACAGTGCAGAATGAACCAATAGAGGTACAAAAAGAGGCAGGAGAAGTGCAGAAAGAGGTAGGAAAGGTACACCAAGAGGAATGAAACGTACAGAAAGAGGCAGCAGGAGTGCAGTAAGAAAGAAGATAAGTGCAGAAAGAGGCAAGAGAATAGATGGAAGATGCAACATAGGTGTTTAAAGAAGGAAGAAAAGTGCAGTTTGAGGCACATGAGGTACAGAAAAAAGCAGGAGCAGTCCAGAAAGAACCAATGGAGGTGCTGAAAAAGGTGTGAAAGGTGCAGAAAGAGCTATAGAAGTACAGAAAGAGGCAACCGAGGTACAGAAAGAGGCAAGAGAAGTGCAGTAACAAGCATGAAAGGTACGGGAACAGGGGTGAAGAAAGAGGCAAGAGAGGTAAAGAACGAGAAAAGAGGGGTGCAGAAAGAGGCAAGAGATTTGCAGAAAAAGCAACCACGCGGCTGAAAAAGGCAAGTGAGGTGCATAAAGAGGCAAGGAAGCTGAAGAAAAAAGCAGCAGAAGTGATGAAAGAGGCAGAAGAGGTTCAGAAAGAAACAAGAGAAGTGCAGAAATGAGCAACAGAGGTTCAAAAGGATGAGGGGAGCAAAAAGAAGGAAGAGGAGTGAAGAAAGAAACAACATAGGTGCTGAAGAGTCACAAAGGGTGCAGAAAGGAGCAACAGAGGTACAGAAAGAGGCAAGAGTGGTGCTGAAAAAGGCAATTGAGGTGCAGAAAAGGCAAGAGATCTACGAACAAAGCAACAGAGGTGGTGAAAGAGTCACAAAGGGTGCAAAAAGAAGCAAAAGAGGTACAGAAAGAGGCAAGAGTGGTGCTGAAAAAGGCAATTGAGGTGCAGAAAGAGGCAAGAGATCGGCAAACAAAGCAACAGAGGTGCAGAAAGAGGCAAAAGAAGTGCAAAAAGAAGCAACAGAGGTACAGAAAAAGGCAAGAGTAGTGCAGAAAGAGGGAAGAGATGTGTAGAAAGAAGCAAGAGAAATGGACAAATGGGGAAGAGGGGTGCAGAAAGAGGAAGGAGGGGCAGAAAGAAGCAACACGGGTGCCAAAAGAGGTAGGTGAGGTGCAGAAAGAAGCAAGTGAAGTGCAGAAAGAAGCAACAGAGGTGTACAAATATGCAAGAGAGGTGCAGAAACAAGCAAAAGAAGTACAGAAGGAGGCATGAGAATTGCTGATAGAAGCAACAGAGGTTTAGAAAGAAGCAATAGAAGTGCAGAAAGAGGGAAGTGAGGTACAGAAAGAAGCAAGAGCAGAGCAGAAAGAACCAACAGAAGTACTGAAAGAGGCAACAGAGGTGTAGAAGGAGGCACAAGGGGTCTAGAAAGAAGGTAGAGGAGAGTAGAAAGAAGAAATAGAGGTGCTGAAGGAGGCATGAAGGGTGCAGCAAGAGGCAAGAGAAGTTCAGAAAGAAGCAACAGAGGTACAGAAAGAGGCAAGAGAGTTGCACAAAGAGGGAAGAGGGGAGCAGAAAGAGGCAGAATGTATGCAGAAAGAAGCAACAGAGGTGTCGAAAGAGGAAAGGGGTGCAGAAAGAAGCAGGGGGAGTAAAGAAAGATGCAACAGGTGTGGAGAAAGATGCAATAGAGGTACAGAAACAGGCAGGAAAGGTGCAGAAAGAGGGAACAGGGGTGCACAAGAGGCAAGAGAGGTGCAGAAAGAGAAAAGAGGGGTGCAGAAATAAGCAAGAGCAGTGCAGAATACACCAATAAAGGTGCAAAAAGAGTTAAGAAGAGTGCAGAAAGAGGTAGGAGAGGTACACAAAGAGACAAGAGAGGTACAGAAAGAGGCAGGAAGTGTGCAGAAAGAAGTAAGAGAAGTGCATAAAGAGGCAAGAGAAATGCTGAAAGAAGCAGAGGTACAGAAAGAGGCAATAGTGGTGTAGAAAGAGAGAAGTGAGGTGTAGAAAAAGGTAAGAGAGTTGCACAAAGAGGGAAGAGAGGCACAGAAAGAGGCAGGAGTGGTGCAGAAAGAAGCAACAGAGGTGTCAAAAGAGACAAAAGAGCTGCAGAAAGAAGCAAGTGAAGTGCAAAAGATGCAACAGAGTTGCAGAAAGATGCAAGAGAGGCGTAGAAACAAGCAAGAGAATTGCAGAAAGACTCAATAGAATTGCTGAAAGAAGCAACAGAGGTTTATAAAGAAGCAAGAGAAGTGCAGAAAGAGGCACGTGAGATGCGGAAAGAAGCAAGAGCAGTGCACAAAGAGCCAACAGAGGTGCAAAAAAGACGCAAAAGGGGTGCAGCAAGAGGTAAGACAGGTGCCCAAAGAGGCAAGAGCGGTAGGAAGGGTGCACAAAGGTGGAAGATAAGTGCAGAGAGAGGGAAGAGAATTGCTGAAAGAAGCAAACAATGTGTAGAAAGAACAAACAGAAGTGGAGAAAGATGCAAGTAAGGTGCAGAAAGAAGCAGGAGCAGTGCAGAACGAACCAACAGAGGTGGATAAAGAGGCAAGAGGTGTGCAGAAAAAGGTAGAAGGGGTACACAGAGAGTAAAAGAGAGGTACAGAAAGAGGCAGGAGAGGTGCAGAAAGAAGGACGAGAAGTGCAGAAAGATGTAACAGAGGTGCTGAAAGAGGAATGGAAGGTACAGAAAGAGCAAGAAGGAAGATAAGTGCAGAAAGAGGCAAGAGAATAGATGAAAGATGCAACATAGGTGTTTTAAGTGCAGAAAGAGGCAAGAGAGTTACAGAAAGAGGCAAGACAAGAAGGAAGAGGGGTGCAGAAAGAGGCAACAAGGAAGCAGAAAGAAGCAAGTGAGGTGCAGAAACAGGCAAGAGAAGAGCACAAAGAGTCAAGAGAATTACTGAAATAGGCAACAGAGGTTTAGAAAGAAGCAAGAGAATGGCAGAAAGAGGGAAGTGAGATGCAGAAACAGGCAAGAAAGGTACAGCAAGAGGAAAGACGAACGCAGAAAGAGGCAACAGGGGTGCAGAAAAAAGCAAGACAGGTGTAAAAAGAAGCATTGGAATTGCAGAATGAAGCAACAGGGGTGCAGAAAGAGGCAAGAGAAGTGCAGAAGGAAGCAACAGAGTTGCAGAAGGAGTGAAGAGAACTACAGAAAGAGGCAAGAGAATTGCAGAAACAGGAAAAAGAGGTACAGAAAGAGGGAACAGGTGGGCATACTGAGGCAAGATATGTTTAGAAAGAGGGTTCAGGAAAAGGCAAGAGGGAAGCAGAAATTTGGAACAGAGGTACAGGAAGAAGCTAGAGCAGTGCAGATAGAACCAACAGAGGTGCAAAAGTGACAATAGTGGTGCAGAAAGAGGCAAGTGAAGTGCAGAACAAAGTAATAGAGTTGCAGAAAAAACCAACATGAGTGCCAAATGAGGCAAGAGGGGTGCAGAACAGGGTAGGAGAGGTGCACAAAGAGACAAGGGGGTACAGAGAGAGGCAGGAAGGGTACAGAGAGGAGGATAACTGCAGAAGGAAAGTGCTGATGTGCTGAAATAGGCACAAAGGGTACAGAAAGAGACAAGCCAGGTGAAGAAAGAAGGAACATAGATACAGAAAGATGCAAGAGGGGTGCAGAAAGAAGGAAGAGAAGTACAGAGAGAGTCAAGAGAATTGCTGAAAGAAGCAACAGATGTGTGCAAAAGAGGAACAGAAGTAGACAAAGAGGCAAATATGGTACAGAAAGAAGCAAGAGCAGAGTAGTAAGAACCAACAGAGGTGCAAAAAGAGGCAATAGGTGTGCAGAAAAAGGTAGAATAGGTGCAAAAAAGTGGCAAGAGAGGTACAGAAAGAGGCAGGAGGGATACAGAAAAAGGAAGAGAAGTGCAGAAAGAAGTAATAGAGGTGCTAAAAGGGGAATGAAAGGTGCAGAGAGAGCAAGATAAATGCAGAAAGAGGCAAGGGAGGTACAGAAAGAGGCAAGAGAGTTGCACAACAAGGGAAGAGGGGTGCAGAAAGAGGCAACAGGGGTGCAGAAAGAGGCAAGAGAGGTGCAGAAATAGGCAAGAGACATGCTGAAAGAATCAAAAGCATTGCTGAAAGAATAACAGAGGTTTAGAAAGAAGCAGGAGAACTGCAGAAAGAGGCAAGTGAGATGGAAAAACAGGCAAGAAGGTACAGAAAGAGGAAAAGACGAATGCAGAAATAGGTAACAGAGGTGTAGAAAAAAGCAAGACATGTGTAGAAAGAAGCATGGGAAGTACAGAATGAAGCAACAGGGGTGCAGAAAGGGCTAGAGAAGCGCAGACAGAAGCAACAGAGGTGCAGAAGGAGGCAAGAGAACTGCAGAAAGAGGCAAGAGAGTTTGGGGAAACAGGCAAAAGGGGTACAGAAAGAGGGAACAGAGGTGCAGACAATGGCAAGAGAGGTGCAAAACGGGTAAAAGGGGTACAGAAAGAGGGAACAAAGGTGCAGAAATTTTCAAGAGAGGTACAGGGAGAAGCAAGAGCAGTGCAAAAGATCCAACAGATGTGCAAAAAGAGGCAACAGGTGTGCAGACTGAGGCAAGAGAAGTATAGAAAGAGGGAAGAGAGGTACAGAAAAAGGCAAGAGGGATGCAGAAATTTGGAACAGAGGTGCTGGAAGAAGCCAGAGCAGTGCAGGGGTGCAGACAGAAAGAGAACTGCAGAAGGAAGCAACAGGGGTGCTAAAAGAGGCACAAAGGTTGCAGAAGAGATAAGACAGGTAAAGAAAGAAGGAACAGAGATACAGAAAGAGGCAAGAGTGGTGCAGAAAGAGGGAAGAGAGGTGTAGAACGAAGCAAGTGAGTTGCCCAAAGAGGGTAGAGGGGTGCAGGAATAGGCAAAAGGGGTATAGAAAGAAGCACATGAGGTGCAGAAATTGGCAGGAAAGGTGCAGAAAGAGGCAAGAGAGTTACAGAAAGATGCAAGTGAAGCGCAGAAGGAGGCAAGAGAACTTCAGAAAGAGACAATAGAGGTACAGAAAGAAGCAAGTGAGGTGCAGAAAGAAGCAAAATAAATGCAGAAAGAAGCAACAGAAGTGCAGCAATAGGAAAGAGGGTGGAGAGAGGGTGAAGAGGGGTACAGAAAGAAGCAAGACAGGTGCCGAAAGAAATAAAAGAAGTGCAGAAAGAAGAAACAGAGGTGCGAAGAGAGCCAAAAAAAGTGCAGAAAGACTTAAGAGGGGTACAGAAAAAAGGCAAGAGAGGTGCAGAAAGAGGGAAGAAGAGTACAGAAAGATGCAATAGGGTACAGAAAGAAGCAAATGAGGTGCAGAAAGAGGCAACAGACATGCAGAAAAAGAATGAAATATACAGAAAGAAGCAACAGAAATGCAGAAAGAGGCAAGAAGGCGCAGAAGGAAGTAAGAGTAGCTTGCACACCATCAGTACCAATTTAACACCCCTTTTAACAATAAGTAACAGGTGACCATCTATGTTTGCAAAGGGCTTTCCACAATGCTGTAATACTTATTGCTGCTTTTTTTGGTACCGTTTGAGCCATTTGAGCTAGAAATACGTTTTTTTTGTTTAGGTCTGCAGACTAGGGAGCAGATGATGAATTATTTGACTAATGCAAAAAATGCCTATTTGTGCGAAAGTCGGTGCAGCCAAACAGTAGCATAATTCCAGTGGTTCTTCTCATACCTCTGACTAGGTCCAGAAGTGCTCCTCAGTGATTCCTTCTTTTGTTTGTCTCATTGAGTTCATAGTTGAGCTTCTATGGAAACGAGGAAGCCTAAACCTGACATTACCACTCCACAACACAGACTACCGTACCCATAATTACTCTCCAAAACACATAATCCCACTCTACATAACTCCTATAAAAATAAATCCCACATACTATCTATTCACATTATTTCACTGCACAACTTACCACATAATTCCAGTACACACAACGTACATCCACTCCACTCCGAAAAACATTGAAAAAATGTACATTTACATTACTAATGGCTCTAACTCTCGCAAATGCAAAACCTAAACATTGCAAACACTACATAACTAATAGTGGCATTTGCAGAATTGTGGAGAAAGGGTGATGGGCCGCCGACCAGGGCTCAGGAATTCTGCTACGTAGGATTTACAGGAGGTACTAAGAGGGATTCCTGGCCCCCAAAGTCCCTCCGGAGTAAATTGGACTTCCCCGATCCCTTACTCTGCCAGGAGGCACGTTTGCAGAGTGGTGGAGAAAGGAGGGATTGGCCTGCGAAGACGTCTTAACAATCCCACTGTGTGGAACTTACTGTAGGTAACAAGAGGGGTAGTTTGGCCCCCAACGACATCCTTGGGGGCCAACTACTCCTCCTATTACCTCCAATAAGTACCGCACAGCAAGATTGCTAAGTTGTCATAGCAGGCCATGCCTTTTTTCTCCACTACTCTGCAAACGCACTTCCTAGCGTGCTCTTGGATGGGGATTGAAGTCTCCTTTACTACTGGGGGTTCTTAGGGGCCAGCTAGCCTACCTGATATCTCCAGTATGTCCCAGATAGTGGGATTGCTGAAAGCTGGACACAGGCCATGCCCCCTTTCTCCACCACTCTGCAAACGCCCCTCCTGGCACGTTCTAAGTTGGGGTATTAAGTCCCCTTGAATTCTGATGGTCCCTGGGAGCCAACTAACCCACCTGTTACCTTCAGTAAGCCCCATAGAGCTAGATTGCTGAGTGTGCTCAAAGGCCACACCCCATTTTTCCTCAACTCTGCAAACACGACTCATGGCACACTGCTGCTCAGGGGATGAAGTCCACTTGTGTTCTGAGGTCCTCAGGACAAAAGAGGACCTCATCGCCCCACCAGAAGTTCCCCAAGACACACATTTGCAGAGTGGTGCACTGTGATTAACTGTCTAAGTGACTAATTTAAAGTGTCCCACTAAGTATATGGGATAGTGATTATACTATGTGAATATCTGTATCACTCTGTCTCTTGCTGTGTTAACTACTGCATAAGTTGGTTACTACCTATGTGAAACTCTATATTAGTTTTTAATTAGTTAAGTGAAAATTTTATGGGAGAGTGAATGCGTGTGTGGTTGGGTGTGACGTGTGTGGCTGTCCGAAGATGTGTAAATAGTTGATTTAGTAAATATATGAAGTTAAGCCTGCATGTTGAAACAGTTGTTTGGGTGAGTAAATCTCTTTATGGGTGTGTTGATGAGTAAATATATTTCTCAATGATACATGTTTAACAAAGTTTAAAAATAAAATGCAGTGTATGTGACAGTTGATGTATATAAATAAGTACACATTAGAGTCATTGATTGTCTGAGTGACTGTATGGAAAACTGTATACTTTTAATAGTGATTTAATAACACACTAAGTATGAGTTACTATCTATATGAATAAATAAAGTGATGTTTGTAGCTGAGTAAATGTAAGTATGATCAATTATTTGCATAAGTGAGTAGGATGACTGCATAAGTGAATAGGATGTGTGCTGGGGTGTAATGTCGATATAGGTGTATAAGTATATTTAATAGTGTTCTATTGATCTTTGTCAGCATGTATGAGTGAATCTATAGGTAAGTGTTTGGATGTGTGTTTAGATGTGTGTGTGTAGATCTACACATCACTGAGTGGGTTTTTAGAAACTTGTATTTTAATGTGAGTGATGAAAGGTTATACTAGTGTATGATGAGGTGTATCAGATTGTCACATGGATGATGTCATCAGTGATGTAATTTGAGATGTCATCAGTGATGTTATCAGTGATGTCACTGAACCATGTCATGAATGATGTAATTTGTGACATCATCAGCAATGGATTACGGGCGCGCAAGTTATAGTTAGTACAACTAACTATAACAGAGGAATTTCGATGGTTTTGTATGAGTGAAATGTCCAGCAAACTATAACACCCATAAAACTTATGTTTTTTTTCTAGTGAATTTCAAAGGTTTTTTAAATGCTAATTCCTAACTATAACATGTCTGAAACCTATGGTTTTTTCAGTGATCTTCAAAGGTTTTTTCAATGGCAATTTTTTAATGTATTAATTGTTATATTTATTTTTTTATACAGATTTTCTACATTTTTTTAAACTATTTATTTTTAGATATTTTATTTTTTAAATTACATTACATATTTGTAATATAAATTAAAACATTTTTTTAATAATATTGAAATTCTAATATTGTTTTTTTTATTTTATATTTTTTTAAATATATTTATATTATTTTCTTTATTGTTTTTTTTTCAACTTTTTTTTTTAGAGTCGCGCACCCAATTCGTACCTTTCTTGATCATTTCACAGAACCTAGCCGCCATTTTAGGATTGTTGAGTAGGATCGGCATAGGGTTGCGATGGGTCCCTATTTTCCTGTGCGATTGCTATGCGACCAGTAAGCGACTCCTAGTGCATACGCGACATATACGTATTACGTTACGCGACACTTGTGCGCTTCAGCGTGACATCATATATGTGTTTGACATGGTGCACGTGGGATCTCCACAAAATTTGGTAATGTTTCAAAACATATATATATGTATTTAATTAATATAAATATTAAGGCAAGACATTATCTTTGCTAATCATAAAATAAGATTCTTTCACTTTTAAAAAACCTATATTACTTATAAATGCAATTTCGGGAAGTCGCGTTGGGTATGTGCTGCCTGTGCACATGGTGCGCGCACCCCATGTGACCTCAAAAAATAGACATTTGATTGGTTCATAACACTTTCTATTCGAACTACTGAAGAACCCTACCCATTACAATCATTCTTGGGAGGAACATCTCTCTGCTGAGAAGTACCTTTTTTTGGGAAATTGGGCCCCTTTATTACTTACAATGGCATCAGGACAGCAGCCAGCACCTAAATCTGACCACTCTTCAGATGAGGAATTTGTTCATGAACCTCCACTTCCTGAGAGGTACACCTCAATGGTGAGGAAGTATTTTTCTATACCGGAGGGACAGAAGAAAGTGAACGCTGTCATCTGCAAAAGGGTCCTCTCCAGAGGTAACCCATGAAAAAATGCTCTTGCGGGACCTCTGGTATGTTGAAAAACCTAAAAGCACAGCATCCTGTGAACTTGGCGAAGGAGGAATGTATAGAAGATTGGCTTAAACCCCTCCAGCTGTATTTCCTAGCACCTCTGCTGCTGCTACGTCCTCTGAACATCTGGACATACGTACCAATTTGCCAAAGCAAAAATACACTGCGTTAAGTGTAATAGATTGCTCTGCTATGGAGAACAGTCTGTGGATTTGGGTTGTCAAGCAATAGTGCTATTTTTTCCCCTGAAGTTATTTGTTTTGTTCCTCCAGTTGTCTTTTTTTTCCATTAAAAAAAAACAAAAAAATAAAAAAATTGTTAAAAAAACCACAAAAATTTATAAAACAAAAAAAACTAAAAATAAATGTATTTTCGGAACTAACTACTCTGGTTAAAAAAAGAGCTATATTTGTATGATAGTATGTGAAAGTTTAGACAAATGTATGTGTAGTCCATAATTGACTGAAAGAATGCATTTGTGGTGCATGGTGAATGTATAAGTGCAGAACTATAAGGAAGTGCTGCTGCATGACACTGTAAGCTCTTTAGCTGCAGTGTGCTGTGGTACTTCCGTAGCACAGGGATGCAGCATATGTACATACATATGTTGCAATTCTATGCTTCCCTCTGCACTGCTACTTAAACTGCAACCATGTGGTGACAAAGGCATCCTTGCACCATGGTGCAAGGATATCTGTGTTGTGTGGAGTTTGTTTTTGTGCGAAAGACACACCTTCCTGCACAAAAAACAATCAGTGAAGGTGTTTTTTAAAGTGGCATGAAGTGGCATGAAGGCTGCAGAAAGGCAAGAGAAGTGCAGAAAGAAGCATTAGCTGTACAGAAAGAGGTAAGAGCGGTGCAGAAAGAGGGAATAGACGTGTAGAAAGAGGCAAGAGAGTTACACATTGAGGGAAGGGGGTGTAGAAAGAGACAGGAATCATGCAGAAAGAAGCAACAGAGGTGTCATAAAAGCAAGAGAGGTGCAGAAAGAAGCAAGTGAAGTGCAGAAACTAGCAAGAGAAGCACAGAAGGCGTCAAGATAATTGCTAAAAGAAGCAACAGAGGTTTAGGAAGAAGCAAGTGCGGTGCAGAATTAAGCAAGTAAAATACAGAAAGAGGTCACAGAGGTACAGAAAAATGTAAGAGAGGTACAGAAACAGACAGGAAAGGTGCAGAAAGAGGGAACAGGGGAGCAGAAAGAAGCAAAAGAGGTGCAAACAAAGAAAAGAGGGGTGCAGAAAGAGGCAAGAGGAGTGTAGAAAGAAGCAAGAACAGTGCAGAATGAACCAATAGAGGTACAAAAAGAGGCAGGAGAAGTGCAGAAAGAGGTAGGAAAGGTACACCAAGAGGAATGAAACGTACAGAAAGAGGCAGCAGGAGTGCAGTAAGAAAGAAGATAAGTGCAGAAAGAGGCAAGAGAATAGATGGAAGATGCAACATAGGTGTTTAAAGAAGGAAGAAAAGTGCAGTTTGAGGCACATGAGGTACAGAAAAAAGCAGGAGCAGTCCAGAAAGAACCAATAGAGGTGCTGAAAAAGGTGTGAAAGGTGCAGAAAGAGCTATAGAAGTACAGAAAGAGGCAACCGAGGTACAGAAAGAGGCAAGAGAAGTGCAGTAACAAGCATGAAAGGTACGGGAACAGGGGTGAAGAAAGAGGCAAGAGAGGTAAAGAACGAGAAAAGAGGGGTGCAGAAAGAGGCAAGAGATTTGCAGAAAAAGCAACCACGCGGCTGAAAAAGGCAAGTGAGGTGCATAAAGAGGCAAGGAAGCTGAAGAAAAAAGCAGCAGAAGTGATGAAAGAGGCAGAAGAGGTTCAGAAAGAAACAAGAGAAGTGCAGAAATAAGCAACAGAGGTTCAAAAGGATGAGGGGAGCAAAAAGAAGGAAGAGGAGTGAAGAAAGAAACAACATAGGTGCTGAAGAGTCACAAAGGGTGCAGAAAGGAGCAACAGAGGTACAGAAAGAGGCAAGAGTGGTGCTGAAAAAGGCAATTGAGGTGCAGAAAAGGCAAGAGATCTACGAACAAAGCAACAGAGGTGGTGAAAGAGTCACAAAGGGTGCAAAAAGAAGCAAAAGAGGTACAGAAAGAGGCAAGAGTGGTGCTGAAAAAGGCAATTGAGGTGCAGAAAAGGCAAGAGATCTACGAACAAAGCAACAGAGGTGGTGAAAGAGTCACAAAGGGTGCAAAAAGAAGCAAAAGAGGTACAGAAAGAGGCAAGAGTGGTGCTGAAAAAGGCAATTGAGGTGCAGAAAGAGGCAAGAGATCGGCAAACAAAGCAACAGAGGTGCAGAAAGAGGCAAAAGAAGTGCAAAAAGAAGCAACAGAGGTACAGAAAAAGGCAAGAGTAGTGCAGAAAGAGGGAAGAGATGTGTAGAAAGAAGCAAGAGAAATGGACAAATGGGGAAGAGGGGTGCAGAAAGAGGAAGGAGGGGCAGAAAGAAGCAACACGGGTGCCAAAAGAGGTAGGTGAGGTGCAGAAAGAAGCAAGTGAAGTGCAGAAAGAAGCAACAGAGGTGTACAAATATGCAAGAGAGGTGCAGAAACAAGCAAAAGAAGTACAGAAGGAGGCATGAGAATTGCTGATAGAAGCAACAGAGGTTTAGAAAGAAGCAATAGAAGTGCAGAAAGAGGGAAGTGAGGTACAGAAAGAAGCAAGAGCAGAGCAGAAAGAACCAACAGAAGTACTGAAAGAGGCAACAGAGGTGTAGAAGGAGGCACAAGGGGTCTAGAAAGAAGGTAGAGGAGAGTAGAAAGAAGAAATAGAGGTGCTGAAGGAGGCATGAAGGGTGCAGCAAGAGGCAAGAGAAGTTCAGAAAGAAGCAACAGAGGTACAGAAAGAGGCAAGAGAGTTGCACAAAGAGGGAAGAGGGGAGCAGAAAGAGGCAGAATGTATGCAGAAAGAAGCAACAGAGGTGTCGAAAGAGGAAAGGGGTGCAGAAAGAAGCAGGGGGAGTAAAGAAAGATGCAACAGGTGTGGAGAAAGATGCAATAGAGGTACAGAAACAGGCAGGAAAGGTGCAGAAAGAGGGAACAGGGGTGCAGAAGAGGCAAGAGAGGTGCAGAAAGAGAAAAGAGGGGTGCAGAAATAAGCAAGAGCAGTGCAGAATACACCAATAAAGGTGCAAAAAGAGTTAAGAAGAGTGCAGAAAGAGGTAGGAGAGGTACACAAAGAGACAAGAGAGGTACATAAAGAGGCAGGAAGTGTGCAGAAAGAAGTAAGAGAAGTGCATAAAGAGGCAAGAGAAATGCTGAAAGAAGCAGAGGTACAGAAAGAGGCAATAGTGGTGTAGAAAGAGAGAAGTGAGGTGTAGAAAAAGGTAAGAGAGTTGCACAAAGAGGGAAGAGAGGCACAGAAAGAGGCAGGAGTGGTGCAGAAAGAAGCAACAGAGGTGTCAAAAGAGACAAAAGAGCTGCAGAAAGAAGCAAGTGAAGTGCAAAAGATGCAACAGAGTTGCAGAAAGATGCAAGAGAGGCGTAGAAACAAGCAAGAGAATTGCAGAAAGACTCAATAGAATTGCTGAAAGAAGCAACAGAGGTTTATAAAGAAGCAAGAGAAGTGCAGAAAGAGGCACGTGAGATGCGGAAAGAAGCAAGAGCAGTGCACAAAGAACCAACAGAGGTGCAAAAAAGACGCAAAAGGGGTGCAGCAAGAGGTAAGACAGGTGCCCAAAGAGGCAAGAGCGGTAGGAAGGGTGCACAAAGGTGGAAGATAAGTGCAGAGAGAGGGAAGAGAATTGCTGAAAGAAGCAACCAATGTGTAGAAAGAACAAACAGAAGTGGAGAAAGATGCAAGTAAGGTGCAGAAAGAAGCAGGAGCAGTGCAGAACGAACCAACAGAGGTGGATAAAGAGGCAAGAGGTGTGCAGAAAAAGGTAGAAGGGGTACACAGAGAGTAAAAGAGAGGTACAGAAAGAGGCAGGAGAGGTGCAGAAAGAAGGACGAGAAGTGCAGAAAGATGTAACAGAGGTGCTGAAAGAGGAATGGAAGGTACAGAAAGAGCAAGAAGGAAGATAAGTGCAGAAAGAGGCAAGAGAATAGATGAAAGATGCAACATAGGTGTTTTAAGTGCAGAAAGAGGCAAGAGAGTTACAGAAAGAGGCAAGACAAGAAGGAAGAGGGGTGCAGAAAGAGGCAACAAGGAAGCAGAAAGAAGCAAGTGAGGTGCAGAAACAGGCAAGAGAAGAGCACAAAGAGTCAAGAGAATTACTGAAATAGGCAACAGAGGTTTAGAAAGAAGCAAGAGAATGGCAGAAAGAGGGAAGTGAGATGCAGAAACAGGCAAGAAAGGTACAGCAAGAGGAAAGACGAACGCAGAAAGAGGCAACAGGGGTGCAGAAAAAAGCAAGACAGGTGTAAAAAGAAGCATTGGAATTGCAGAATGAAGCAACAGGGGTGCAGAAAGAGGCAAGAGAAGTGCAGAAGGAAGCAACAGAGTTGCAGAAGGAGTGAAGAGAACTACAGAAAGAGGCAAGAGAATTGCAGAAACAGGAAAAAGAGGTACAGAAAGAGGGAACAGGTGGGCATACTGAGGCAAGATATGTTTAGAAAGAGGGTTCAGGAAAAGGCAAGAGGGAAGCAGAAATTTGGAACAGAGGTACAGGAAGAAGCTAGAGCAGTGCAGATAGAACCAACAGAGGTGGAAAAGTGACAATAGTGGCGCAGAAAGAGGCAAGTGAAGTGCAGAACAAAGTAATAGAGTTGCAGAAAAAACCAACATGAGTGCCAAATGAGGCAAGAGGGGTGCAGAACAGGGTAGGAGAGGTGCACAAAGAGACAAGGGGGTACAGAGAGAGGCAGGAAGGGTACAGAGAGGAGGATAACTGCAGAAGGAAAGTGCTGATGTGCTGAAATAGGCACAAAGGGTACAGAAAGAGACAAGCCAGGTGAAGAAAGAAGGAACATAGATACAGAAAGATGCAAGAGGGGTGCAGAAAGAAGGAAGAGAAGTACAGAGAGAGTCAAGAGAATTGCTGAAAGAAGCAACAGATGTGTGCAAAAGAGGAACAGAAGTAGACAAAGAGGCAAATATGGTACAGAAAGAAGCAAGAGCAGAGTAGTAAGAACCAACAGAGGTGCAAAAAGAGGCAATAGGTGTGCAGAAAAAGGTAGAATAGGTGCAAAAAAGTGGCAAGAGAGGTACAGAAAGAGGCAGGAGGGATACAGAAAAAGGAAGAGAAGTGCAGAAAGAAGTAATAGAGGTGCTAAAAGGGGAATGAAAGGTGCAGAGAGAGCAAGATAAATGCAGAAAGAGGCAAGGGAGGTACAGAAAGAGGCAAGAGAGTTGCACAACAAGGGAAGAGGGGTGCAGAAAGATGCAACAGGGGTGCAGAAAGAGGCAAGAGAGGTGCAGAAATAGGCAAGAGACATGCTGAAAGAATCAAAAGCATTGCTGAAAGAATAACAGAGGTTTAGAAAGAAGCAGGAGAACTGCAGAAAGAGGCAAGTGAGATGGAAAAACAGGCAAGAAGGTACAGAAAGAGGAAAAGACGAATGCAGAAATAGGTAACAGAGGTGTAGAAAAAAGCAAGACATGTGTAGAAAGAAGCATGGGAAGTACAGAATGAAGCAACAGGGGTGCAGAAAGGGCTAGAGAAGCGCAGACAGAAGCAACAGAGGTGCAGAAGGAGGCAAGAGAACTGCAGAAAGAGGCAAGAGAGTTTGGGGAAACAGGCAAAAGGGGTACAGAAAGAGGGAACAGAGGTGCAGACAATGGCAAGAGAGGTGCAAAACGGGTAAAAGGGGTACAGAAAGAGGGAACAAAGGTGCAGAAATTTTCAAGAGAGGTACAGGGAGAAGCAAGAGCAGTGCAAAAGATCCAACAGATGTGCAAAAAGAGGCAACAGGTGTGCAGACTGAGGCAAGAGAAGTATAGAAAGAGGGAAGAGAGGTACAGAAAAAGGCAAGAGGGATGCAGAAATTTGGAACAGAGGTGCTGGAAGAAGCCAGAGCAGTGCAGGGGTGCAGACAGAAAGAGAACTGCAGAAGGAAGCAACAGGGGTGCTAAAAGAGGCACAAAGGTTGCAGAAGAGATAAGACAGGTAAAGAAAGAAGGAACAGAGATACAGAAAGAGGCAAGAGTGGTGCAGAAAGAGGGAAGAGAGGTGTAGAACGAAGCAAGTGAGTTGCCCAAAGAGGGTAGAGGGGTGCAGGAATAGGCAAAAGGGGTATAGAAAGAAGCACATGAGGTGCAGAAATTGGCAGGAAAGGTGCAGAAAGAGGCAAGAGAGTTACAGAAAGATGCAAGTGAAGCGCAGAAGGAGGCAAGAGAACTTCAGAAAGAGACAATAGAGGTACAGAAAGAAGCAAGTGAGGTGCAGAAAGAAGCAAAATAAATGCAGAAAGAAGCAACAGAAGTGCAGCAATAGGAAAGAGGGTGGAGAGAGGGTGAAGAGGGGTACAGAAAGAAGCAAGACAGGTGCCGAAAGAAATAAAAGAAGTGCAGAAAGAAGAAACAGAGGTGCGAAGAGAGCCAAAAAAGGTGCAGAAAGACTTAAGAGGGGTACAGAAAAAAGGCAAGAGAGGTGCAGAAAGAGGGAAGAAGAGTACAGAAAGATGCAATAGGGTACAGAAAGAAGCAAATGAGGTGCAGAAAGAGGCAACAGACATGCAGAAAAAGAATGAAATATACAGAAAGAAGCAACAGAAATGCAGAAAGAGGCAAGAAGGCGCAGAAGGAAGTAAGAGTAGCATGCACACCATCAGTACCAATTTAACACCCCTTTTAACAATAAGTAACAGGTGACCATCTATGTTTGCAAAGGGCTTTCCACAATGCTGTAATACTTATTGCTGCTTTTTTTGGTACCGTTTGAGCCATTTGAGCTAGAAATACGTTTTTTTTGTTTAGGTCTGCAGACTAGGGAGCAGATGATGAATTATTTGACTAATGCAAAAAATGCCTATTTGTGCGAAAGTCGGTGCAGCCAAACAGTAGCATAATTCCAGTGGTTCATCTCATACCTCTGACTAGGTCCAGAAGTGCTCCTCAGTGATTCCTTCTTTTGTTTGTCTCATTGAGTTCATAGTTGAGCTTCTATGGAAACGAGGAAGCCTAAACCTGACATTACCACTCCACAACACAGACTACCGTACCCATAATTACTCTCCAAAACACATAATCCCACTCTACATAACTCCTATAAAAATAAATCCCACATACTTTCTATTCACATTATGTCACTGCACAACTTACCACATAATTCCAGTACACACAACGTACATCCACTCCACTCCGAAAAACATTGAAAAAATGTACATTTACATTACTAATGGCTCTAACTCTCGCAAATGCAAAACCTAAACATTGCAAACACTACATAACTAATAGTGGCATTTGCAGAATTGTGGAGAAAGGGTGATGGGCCGCCGACCAGGGCTCAGGAATTCTGCTACGTAGGATTTACAGGAGGTACTAAGAGGGATTCCTGGCCCCCAAAGTCCCTCCGGAGTAAATTGGACTTCCCCGATCCCTTACTCTGCCAGGAGGCACGTTTGCAGAGTGGTGGAGAAAGGAGGGATTGGCCTGCGAAGACGTCTTAACAATCCCACTGTGTGGAACTTACTGTAGGTAACAAGAGGGGTAGTTTGGCCCCCAAGGACATCCTTGGGGGCCAACTACTCCTCCTATTACCTCCAATAAGTACCGCACAGCAAGATTGCTAAGTTGTCATAGCAGGCCATGCCTTTTTTCTCCACTACTCTGCAAACGCACTTCCTAGCGTGCTCTTGGATGGGGATTGAAGTCTCCTTTACTACTGGGGGTTCTTAGGGGCCAGCTAGCCTACCTGATATCTCCAGTATGTCCCAGATAGTGGGATTGCTGAAAGCTGGACACAGGCCATGCCCCCTTTCTCCACCACTCTGCAAACGCCCCTCCTGGCACGTTCTAAGTTGGGGTATTAAGTCCCCTTGAATTCTGATGGTCCCTGGGAGCCAACTAACCCACCTGTTACCTTCAGTAAGCCCCATAGAGCTAGATTGCTGAGTGTGCTCAAAGGCCACACCCCATTTTTACTCAACTCTGCAAACACGACTCATGGCACACTGCTGCTCAGGGGATGAAGTCCACTTGTGTTCTGAGGTCCTCAGGACAAAAGAGGACCTCATCGCCCCACCAGAAGTTCCCCAAGACACACATTTGCAGAGTGGTGCACTGTGATTAACTGTCTAAGTGACTAATTTAAAGTGTCCCACTAAGTATATGGGATAGTGATTATACTATGTGAATATCTGTATCACTCTGTCTCTTGCTGTGTTAACTACTGCATAAGTTGGTTACTACCTATGTGAAACTCTATATTAGTTTTTAATTAGTTAAGTGAAAATTTTATGGGAGAGTGAATGCGTGTGTGGTTGGGTGGGACGTGTGTGGCTGTCCGAAGATGTGTAAATAGTTGATTTAGTAAATATATGAAGTTAAGCCTGCATGTTGAAACAGTTGTTTGGGTGAGTAAATCTCTTTATGGGTGTGTTGATGAGTAAATATATTTCTCAATGATACATGTTTAACAAAGTTTAAAAATAAAATGCAGTGTATGTGACAGTTGATGTATATAAATAAGTACACATTAGAGTCATTGATTGTCTGAGTGACTGTATGGAAAACTGTATACTTTTAATAGTGATTTAATAACACACTAAGTATGAGTTACTATCTATATGAATAAATAAAGTGATGTTTGTAGCTGAGTAAATGTAAGTATGATCAATTATTTGCATAAGTGAGTAGGATGACTGCATAAGTGAATAGGATGTGTGCTGGGGTGTAATGTCGATATAGGTGTATAAGTATATTTAATAGTGTTCTATTGATCTTTGTCAGCATGTATGAGTGAATCTATAGGTAAGTGTTTGGATGTGTGTTTAGATGTGTGTGTGTAGATCTACACATCACTGAGTGGGTTTTTAGAAACTTGTATTTTAATGTGAGTGATGAAAGGTTATACTAGTGTATGATGAGGTGTATCAGATTGTCACATGGATGATGTCCTCAGTGATGTAATTTGAGATGTCATCAGTGATGTTATCAGTGATGTCACTGAACCATGTCATGAATGATGTAATTTGTGACATCATCAGCAATGGATTACGGGCGCGCAAGTTATAGTTAGTACAACTAACTATAACAGAGGAATTTCGATGGTTTTGTATGAGTGAAATGTCCAGCAAACTATAACACCCATAAAACTTATGTTTTTTTTCTAGTGAATTTCAAAGGTTTTTTAAATGCTAATTCCTAACTATAACATGTCTGAAACCTATGGTTTTTTCAGTGATCTTCAAAGGTTTTTTCAATGGCAATTTTTTAATGTATTAATTGTTATATTTATTTTTTTATACAGATTTTCTACATTTTTTTAAACTATTTATTTTTAGATATTTTATTTTTTAAATTACATTACATATTTGTAATATAAATTAAAACATTTTTTTAATAATATTGAAATTCTAATATTGTTTTTTTTATTTTATATTTTTTTAAATATATTTATATTATTTTCTTTATTGTTTTTTTTTCAACTTTTTTTTTTAGAGTCGCGCACCCAATTCGTACCTTTCTTGATCATTTCACAGAACCTAGCCGCCATTTTAGGATTGTTGAGTAGGATCGGCATAGGGTTGCGATGGGTCCCTATTTTCCTGTGCGATTGCTATGCGACCAGTAAGCGACTCCTAGTGCATACGCAACATATACGTATTACGTTACGCGACACTTGTGCGCTTCAGCGTGACATCATATATGTGTTTGACATGGTGCACGTGGGATCTCCACAAAATTTGGTAATGTTTCAAAACATATATATATGTATTTAATTAATATAAATATTAAGGCAAGACATTATCTTTGCTAATCATAAAATAAGATTCTTTCACTTTTAAAAAACCTATATTACTTATAAATGCAATTTCGGGAAGTCGCGTTGGGTATGTGCTGCCTGTGCACATGGTGCGCGCACCCCATGTGACCTCAAAAAATAGACATTTGATTGGTTCATAACACTTTCTATTCGAACTACTGAAGAACCCTACCCATTACAATCATTCTTGGGAGGAACATCTCTCTGCTGAGAAGTACCTTTTTTTGGGAAATTGGGCCCCTTTATTACTTACAATGGCATCAGGACAGCAGCCAGCACCTAAATCTGACCACTCTTCAGATGAGGAATTTGTTCATGAACCTCCACTTCCTGAGAGGTACACCTCAATGGTGAGGAAGTATTTTTCTATACCGGAGGGACAGAAGAAAGTGAACGCTGTCATCTGCAAAAGGGTCCTCTCCAGAGGTAACCCATGAAAAAATGCTCTTGCGGGACCTCTGGTATGTTGAAAAACCTAAAAGCACAGCATCCTGTGAACTTGGCGAAGGAGGAATGTAGAAGATTGGCTTAAACCCCTCCAGCTGTATTTCCTAGCACCTCTGCTGCTGCTACGTCCTCTGAACATCTGGACATACGTACCAATTTGCCAAAGCAAAAATACACTGCGTTAAGTGTAATAGATTGCTCTGCTATGGAGAACAGTCTGTGGATTTGGGTTGTCAAGCAATAGTGCTATTTTTTCCCCTGAAGTTATTTGTTTTGTTCCTCCAGTTGTCTTTTTTTTCCATTAAAAAAAAACAAAAAAATAAAAAAATTGTTAAAAAAACCACAAAAATTTATAAAACAAAAAAAACTAAAAATAAATGTATTTTCGGAACTAACTACTCTGGTTAAAAAAAGAGCTATATTTGTATGATAGTATGTGAAAGTTTAGACAAATGTATGTGTAGTCCATAATTGACTGAAAGAATGCATTTGTGGTGCATGGTGAATGTATAAGTGCAGAACTATAAGGAAGTGCTGCTGCATGACACTGTAAGCTCTTTAGCTGCAGTGTGCTGTGGTACTTCCGTAGCACAGGGATGCAGCATATGTACATACATATGTTGCAATTCTATGCTTCCCTCTGCACTGCTACTTAAACTGCAACCATGTGGTGACAAAGGCATCCTTGCACCATGGTGCAAGGATATCTGTGTTGTGTGGAGTTTGTTTTTGTGCGAAAGACACACCTTCCTGCACAAAAAACAATCAGTGAAGGTGTTTTTTAAAGTGGCATGAAGTGGCATGAAGGCTGCAGAAAGGCAAGAGAAGTGCAGAAAGAAGCAATAGCTGTACAGAAAGAGGTAAGAGCGGTGCAGAAAGAGGGAATAGACGTGTAGAAAGAGGCAAGAGAGTTACACATTGAGGGAAGGGGGTGTAGAAAGAGACAGGAATCATGCAGAAAGAAGCAACAGAGGTGTCATAAACGCAAGAGAGGTGCAGAAAGAAGCAAGTGAAGTGCAGAAACTAGCAAGAGAAGCACAGAAGGCGTCAAGATAATTGCTAAAAGAAGCAACAGAGGTTTAGGAAGAAGCAAGTGCGGTGCAGAATTAAGCAAGTAAAATACAGAAAGAGGTCACAGAGGTACAGAAAAATGTAAGAGAGGTACAGAAACAGACAGGAAAGGTGCAGAAAGAGGGAACAGGGGAGCAGAAAGAAGCAAAAGAGGTGCAAACAAAGAAAAGAGGGGTGCAGAAAGAGGCAAGAGGAGTGTAGAAAGAAGCAAGAACAGTGCAGAATGAACCAATAGAGGTACAAAAAGAGGCAGGAGAAGTGCAGAAAGAGGTAGGAAAGGTACACCAAGAGGAATGAAACGTACAGAAAGAGGCAGCAGGAGTGCAGTAAGAAAGAAGATAAGTGCAGAAAGAGGCAAGAGAATAGATGGAAGATGCAACATAGGTGTTTAAAGAAGGAAGAAAAGTGCAGTTTGAGGCACATGAGGTACAGAAAAAAGCAGGAGCAGTCCAGAAAGAACCAATGGAGGTGCTGAAAAAGGTGTGAAAGGTGCAGGAAGAGCTATAGAAGTACAGAAAGAGGCAACCGAGGTACAGAAAGAGGCAAGAGAAGTGCAGTAACAAGCATGAAAGGTACGGGAACAGGGGTGAAGAAAGAGGCAAGAGAGGTAAAGAACGAGAAAAGAGGGGTGCAGAAAGAGGCAAGAGATTTGCAGAAAAAGCAACCACGCGGCTGAAAAAGGCAAGTGAGGTGCATAAAGAGGCAAGGAAGCTGAAGAAAAAGCAGCAGAAGTGATGAAAGAGGCAGAAGAGGTTCAGAAAGAAACAAGAGAAGTGCAGAAATGAGCAACAGAGGTTCAAAAGGATGAGGGGAGCAAAAAGAAGGAAGAGGAGTGAAGAAAGAAACAACATAGGTGCTGA
Source organism: Lissotriton vulgaris (assembly GCF_964263255.1). Taxonomy (NCBI): domain Eukaryota; kingdom Metazoa; phylum Chordata; class Amphibia; order Caudata; family Salamandridae; genus Lissotriton; species Lissotriton vulgaris. The sequence continues at coordinate 62,949 of NW_028245025.1, forward strand.
AGAGTCACAAAGGGTGCAGAAAGGAGCAACAGAGGTACAGAAAGAGGCAAGAGTGGTGCTGAAAAAGGCAATTGAGGTGCAGAAAAGGCAAGAGATCTACGAACAAAGCAACAGAGGTGGTGAAAGAGTCACAAAGGGTGCAAAAAGAAGCAAAAGAGGTACAGAAAGAGGCAAGAGTGGTGCTGAAAAAGGCAATTGAGGTGCAGAAAGAGGCAAGAGATCGGCAAACAAAGCAACAGAGGTGCAGAAAGAGGCAAAAGAAGTGCAAAAAGAAGCAACAGAGGTACAGAAAAAGGCAAGAGTAGTGCAGAAAGAGGGAAGAGATGTGTAGAAAGAAGCAAGAGAAATGGACAAATGGGGAAGAGGGGTGCAGAAAGAGGAAGGAGGGGCAGAAAGAAGCAACACGGGTGCCAAAAGAGGTAGGTGAGGTGCAGAAAGAAGCAAGTGAAGTGCAGAAAGAAGCAACAGAGGTGTACAAATATGCAAGAGAGGTGCAGAAACAAGCAAAAGAAGTACAGAAGGAGGCATGAGAATTGCTGATAGAAGCAACAGAGGTTTAGAAAGAAGCAATAGAAGTGCAGAAAGAGGGAAGTGAGGTACAGAAAGAAGCAAGAGCAGAGCAGAAAGAACCAACAGAAGTACTGAAAGAGGCAACAGAGGTGTAGAAGGAGGCACAAGGGGTCTAGAAAGAAGGTAGAGGAGAGTAGAAAGAAGAAATAGAGGTGCTGAAGGAGGCATGAAGGGTGCAGCAAGAGGCAAGAGAAGTTCAGAAAGAAGCAACAGAGGTACAGAAAGAGGCAAGAGAGTTGCACAAAGAGGGAAGAGGGGAGCAGAAAGAGGCAGAATGTATGCAGAAAGAAGCAACAGAGGTGTCGAAAGAGGAAAGGGGTGCAGAAAGAAGCAGGGGGAGTAAAGAAAGATGCAACAGGTGTGGAGAAAGATGCAATAGAGGTACAGAAACAGGCAGGAAAGGTGCAGAAAGAGGGAACAGGGGTGCACAAGAGGCAAGAGAGGTGCAGAAAGAGAAAAGAGGGGTGCAGAAATAAGCAAGAGCAGTGCAGAATACACCAATAAAGGTGCAAAAAGAGTTAAGAAGAGTGCAGAAAGAGGTAGGAGAGGTACACAAAGAGACAAGAGAGGTACAGAAAGAGGCAGGAAGTGTGCAGAAAGAAGTAAGAGAAGTGCATAAAGAGGCAAGAGAAATGCTGAAAGAAGCAGAGGTACAGAAAGAGGCAATAGTGGTGTAGAAAGAGAGAAGTGAGGTGTAGAAAAAGGTAAGAGAGTTGCACAAAGAGGGAAGAGAGGCACAGAAAGAGGCAGGAGTGGTGCAGAAAGAAGCAACAGAGGTGTCAAAAGAGACAAAAGAGCTGCAGAAAGAAGCAAGTGAAGTGCAAAAGATGCAACAGAGTTGCAGAAAGATGCAAGAGAGGCGTAGAAACAAGCAAGAGAATTGCAGAAAGACTCAATAGAATTGCTGAAAGAAGCAACAGAGGTTTATAAAGAAGCAAGAGAAGTGCAGAAAGAGGCACGTGAGATGCGGAAAGAAGCAAGAGCAGTGCACAAAGAACCAACAGAGGTGCAAAAAAGACGCAAAAGGGGTGCAGCAAGAGGTAAGACAGGTGCCCAAAGAGGCAAGAGCGGTAGGAAGGGTGCACAAAGGTGGAAGATAAGTGCAGAGAGAGGGAAGAGAATTGCTGAAAGAAGCAACCAATGTGTAGAAAGAACAAACAGAAGTGGAGAAAGATGCAAGTAAGGTGCAGAAAGAAGCAGGAGCAGTGCAGAACGAACCAACAGAGGTGGATAAAGAGGCAAGAGGTGTGCAGAAAAAGGTAGAAGGGGTACACAGAGAGTAAAAGAGAGGTACAGAAAGAGGCAGGAGAGGTGCAGAAAGAAGGACGAGAAGTACAGAAAGATGTAACAGAGGTGCTGAAAGAGGAATGGAAGGTACAGAAAGAGCAAGAAGGAAGATAAGTGCAGAAAGAGGCAAGAGAATAGATGAAAGATGCAACATAGGTGTTTTAAGTGCAGAAAGAGGCAAGAGAGTTACAGAAAGAGGCAAGACAAGAAGGAAGAGGGGTGCAGAAAGAGGCAACAAGGAAGCAGAAAGAAGCAAGTGAGGTGCAGAAACAGGCAAGAGAAGAGCACAAAGAGTCAAGAGAATTACTGAAATAGGCAACAGAGGTTTAGAAAGAAGCAAGAGAATGGCAGAAAGAGGGAAGTGAGATGCAGAAACAGGCAAGAAAGGTACAGCAAGAGGAAAGACGAACGCAGAAAGAGGCAACAGGGGTGCAGAAAAAAGCAAGACAGGTGTAAAAAGAAGCATTGGAATTGCAGAATGAAGCAACAGGGGTGCAGAAAGAGGCAAGAGAAGTGCAGAAGGAAGCAACAGAGTTGCAGAAGGAGTGAAGAGAACTACAGAAAGAGGCAAGAGAATTGCAGAAACAGGAAAAAGAGGTACAGAAAGAGGGAACAGGTGGGCATACTGAGGCAAGATATGTTTAGAAAGAGGGTTCAGGAAAAGGCAAGAGGGAAGCAGAAATTTGGAACAGAGGTACAGGAAGAAGCTAGAGCAGTGCAGATAGAACCAACAGAGGTGGAAAAGTGACAATAGTGGCGCAGAAAGAGGCAAGTGAAGTGCAGAACAAAGTAATAGAGTTGCAGAAAAAACCAACATGAGTGCCAAATGAGGCAAGAGGGGTGCAGAACAGGGTAGGAGAGGTGCACAAAGAGACAAGGGGGTACAGAGAGAGGCAGGAAGGGTACAGAGAGGAGGATAACTGCAGAAGGAAAGTGCTGATGTGCTGAAATAGGCACAAAGGGTACAGAAAGAGACAAGCCAGGTGAAGAAAGAAGGAACATAGATACAGAAAGATGCAAGAGGGGTGCAGAAAGAAGGAAGAGAAGTACAGAGAGAGTCAAGAGAATTGCTGAAAGAAGCAACAGATGTGTGCAAAAGAGGAACAGAAGTAGACAAAGAGGCAAATATGGTACAGAAAGAAGCAAGAGCAGAGTAGTAAGAACCAACAGAGGTGCAAAAAGAGGCAATAGGTGTGCAGAAAAAGGTAGAATAGGTGCAAAAAAGTGGCAAGAGAGGTACAGAAAGAGGCAGGAGGGATACAGAAAAAGGAAGAGAAGTGCAGAAAGAAGTAATAGAGGTGCTAAAAGGGGAATGAAAGGTGCAGAGAGAGCAAGATAAATGCAGAAAGAGGCAAGGGAGGTACAGAAAGAGGCAAGAGAGTTGCACAACAAGGGAAGAGGGGTGCAGAAAGATGCAACAGGGGTGCAGAAAGAGGCAAGAGAGGTGCAGAAATAGGCAAGAGACATGCTGAAAGAATCAAAAGCATTGCTGAAAGAATAACAGAGGTTTAGAAAGAAGCAGGAGAACTGCAGAAAGAGGCAAGTGAGATGGAAAAACAGGCAAGAAGGTACAGAAAGAGGAAAAGACGAATGCAGAAATAGGTAACAGAGGTGTAGAAAAAAGCAAGACATGTGTAGAAAGAAGCATGGGAAGTACAGAATGAAGCAACAGGGGTGCAGAAAGGGCTAGAGAAGCGCAGACAGAAGCAACAGAGGTGCAGAAGGAGGCAAGAGAACTGCAGAAAGAGGCAAGAGAGTTTGGGGAAACAGGCAAAAGGGGTACAGAAAGAGGGAACAGAGGTGCAGACAATGGCAAGAGAGGTGCAAAACGGGTAAAAGGGGTACAGAAAGAGGGAACAAAGGTGCAGAAATTTTCAAGAGAGGTACAGGGAGAAGCAAGAGCAGTGCAAAAGATCCAACAGATGTGCAAAAAGAGGCAACAGGTGTGCAGACTGAGGCAAGAGAAGTATAGAAAGAGGGAAGAGAGGTACAGAAAAAGGCAAGAGGGATGCAGAAATTTGGAACAGAGGTGCTGGAAGAAGCCAGAGCAGTGCAGGGGTGCAGACAGAAAGAGAACTGCAGAAGGAAGCAACAGGGGTGCTAAAAGAGGCACAAAGGTTGCAGAAGAGATAAGACAGGTAAAGAAAGAAGGAACAGAGATACAGAAAGAGGCAAGAGTGGTGCAGAAAGAGGGAAGAGAGGTGTAGAACGAAGCAAGTGAGTTGCCCAAAGAGGGTAGAGGGGTGCAGGAATAGGCAAAAGGGGTATAGAAAGAAGCACATGAGGTGCAGAAATTGGCAGGAAAGGTGCAGAAAGAGGCAAGAGAGTTACAGAAAGATGCAAGTGAAGCGCAGAAGGAGGCAAGAGAACTTCAGAAAGAGACAATAGAGGTACAGAAAGAAGCAAGTGAGGTGCAGAAAGAAGCAAAATAAATGCAGAAAGAAGCAACAGAAGTGCAGCAATAGGAAAGAGGGTGGAGAGAGGGTGAAGAGGGGTACAGAAAGAAGCAAGACAGGTGCCGAAAGAAATAAAAGAAGTGCAGAAAGAAGAAACAGAGGTGCGAAGAGAGCCAAAAAAGGTGCAGAAAGACTTAAGAGGGGTACAGAAAAAAGGCAAGAGAGGTGCAGAAAGAGGGAAGAAGAGTACAGAAAGATGCAATAGGGTACAGAAAGAAGCAAATGAGGTGCAGAAAGAGGCAACAGACATGCAGAAAAAGAATGAAATATACAGAAAGAAGCAACAGAAATGCAGAAAGAGGCAAGAAGGCGCAGAAGGAAGTAAGAGTAGCTTGCACACCATCAGTACCAATTTAACACCCCTTTTAACAATAAGTAACAGGTGACCATCTATGTTTGCAAAGGGCTTTCCACAATGCTGTAATACTTATTGCTGCTTTTTTTGGTACCGTTTGAGCCATTTGAGCTAGAAATACGTTTTTTTTGTTTAGGTCTGCAGACTAGGGAGCAGATGATGAATTATTTGACTAATGCAAAAAATGCCTATTTGTGCGAAAGTCGGTGCAGCCAAACAGTAGCATAATTCCAGTGGTTCTTCTCATACCTCTGACTAGGTCCAGAAGTGCTCCTCAGTGATTCCTTCTTTTGTTTGTCTCATTGAGTTCATAGTTGAGCTTCTATGGAAACGAGGAAGCCTAAACCTGACATTACCACTCCACAACACAGACTACCGTACCCATAATTACTCTCCAAAACACATAATCCCACTCTACATAACTCCTATAAAAATAAATCCCACATACTTTCTATTCACATTATTTCACTGCACAACTTACCACATAATTCCAGTACACACAACGTACATCCACTCCACTCCGAAAAACATTGAAAAAATGTACATTTACATTACTAATGGCTCTAACTCTCGCAAATGCAAAACCTAAACATTGCAAACACTACATAACTAGTAGTGGCATTTGCAGAATTGTGGAGAAAGGGTGATGGGCCGCCGACCAGGGCTCAGGAATTCTGCTACGTAGGATTTACAGGAGGTACTAAGAGGGATTCCTGGCCCCCAAAGTCCCTCCGGAGTAAATTGGACTTCCCCGATCCCTTACTCTGCCAGGAGGCACGTTTGCAGAGTGGTGGAGAAAGGAGGGATTGGCCTGCGAAGACGTCTTAACAATCCCACTGTGTGGAACTTACTGTAGGTAACAAGAGGGGTAGTTTGGCCCCCAAGGACATCCTTGGGGGCCAACTACTCCTCCTATTACCTCCAATAAGTACCGCACAGCAAGATTGCTAAGTTGTCATAGCAGGCCATGCCTTTTTTCTCCACTACTCTGCAAACGCACTTCCTAGCGTGCTCTTGGATGGGGATTGAAGTCTCCTTTACTACTGGGGGTTCTTAGGGGCCAGCTAGCCTACCTGATATCTCCAGTATGTCCCAGATAGTGGGATTGCTGAAAGCTGGACACAGGCCATGCCCCCTTTCTCCACCACTCTGCAAACGCCCCTCCTGGCACGTTCTAAGTTGGGGTATTAAGTCCCCTTGAATTCTGATGGTCCCTGGGAGCCAACTAACCCACCTGTTACCTTCAGTAAGCCCCATAGAGCTAGATTGCTGAGTGTGCTCAAAGGCCACACCCCATTTTTACTCAACTCTGCAAACACGACTCATGGCACACTGCTGCTCAGGGGATGAAGTCCACTTGTGTTCTGAGGTCCTCAGGACAAAAGAGGACCTCATCGCCCCAACAGAAGTTCCCCAAGACACACATTTGCAGAGTGGTGCACTGTGATTAACTGTCTAAGTGACTAATTTAAAGTGTCCCACTAAGTATATGGGATAGTGATTATACTATGTGAATATCTGTATCACTCTGTCTCTTGCTGTGTTAACTACTGCATAAGTTGGTTACTACCTATGTGAAACTCTATATTAGTTTTTAATTAGTTAAGTGAAAATTTTATGGGAGAGTGAATGCGTGTGTGGTTGGGTGGGACGTGTGTGGCTGTCCGAAGATGTGTAAATAGTTGATTTAGTAAATATATGAAGTTAAGCCTGCATGTTGAAACAGTTGTTTGGGTGAGTAAATCTCTTTATGGGTGTGTTAATGAGTAAATATATTTCTCAATGATACATGTTTAACAAAGTTTAAAAATAAAATGCAGTGTATGTGACAGTTGATGTATATAAATAAGTACACATTAGAGTCATTGATTGTCTGAGTGACTGTATGGAAAACTGTATACTTTTAATAGTGATTTAATAACACACTAAGTATGAGTTACTATCTATATGAATAAATAAAGTGATGTTTGTAGCTGAGTAAATGTAAGTATGATCAATTATTTGCATAAGTGAGTAGGATGACTGCATAAGTGAATAGGATGTGTGCTGGGGTGTAATGTCGATATAGGTGTATAAGTATATTTAATAGTGTTCTATTGATCTTTGTCAGCATGTATGAGTGAATCTATAGGTAAGTGTTTGGATGTGTGTTTAGATGTGTGTGTGTAGATCTACACATCACTGAGTGGGTTTTTAGAAACTTGTATTTTAATGTGAGTGATGAAAGGTTATACTAGTGTATGATGAGGTGTATCAGATTGTCACATGGATGATGTCATCAGTGATGTAATTTGAGATGTCATCAGTGATGTTATCAGTGATGTCACTGAACCATGTCATGAATGATGTAATTTGTGACATCATCAGCAATGGATTACGGGCGCGCAAGTTATAGTTAGTACAACTAACTATAACAGAGGAATTTCGATGGTTTTGTATGAGTGAAATGTCCAGCAAACTATAACACCCATAAAACTTATGTTTTTTTTCTAGTGAATTTCAAAGGTTTTTTAAATGCTAATTCCTAACTATAACATGTCTGAAACCTATGGTTTTTTCAGTGATCTTCAAAGGTTTTTTCAATGGCAATTTTTTAATGTATTAATTGTTATATTTATTTTTTTATACAGATTTTCTACATTTTTTTAAACTATTTATTTTTAGATATTTTATTTTTTAAATTACATTACATATTTGTAATATAAATTAAAACATTTTTTTAATAATATTGAAATTCTAATATTGTTTTTTTTATTTTATATTTTTTTAAATATATTTATATTATTTTCTTTATTGTTTTTTTTTCAACTTTTTTTTTTAGAGTCGCGCACCCAATTCGTACCTTTCTTGATCATTTCACAGAACCTAGCCGCCATTTTAGGATTGTTGAGTAGGATCGGCATAGGGTTGCGATGGGTCCCTATTTTCCTGTGCGATTGCTATGCGACCAGTAAGCGACTCCTAGTGCATACGCGACATATACGTATTACGTTACGCGACACTTGTGCGCTTCAGCGTGACATCATATATGTGTTTGACATGGTGCACGTGGGATCTCCACAAAATTTGGTAATGTTTCAAAACATATATATATGTATTTAATTAATATAAATATTAAGGCAAGACATTATCTTTGCTAATCATAAAATAAGATTCTTTCACTTTTAAAAAACCTATATTACTTATAAATGCAATTTCGGGAAGTCGCGTTGGGTATGTGCTGCCTGTGCACATGGTGCGCGCACCCCATGTGACCTCAAAAAATAGACATTTGATTGGTTCATAACACTTTCTATTCGAACTACTGAAGAACCCTACCCATTACAATCATTCTTGGGAGGAACATCTCTCTGCTGAGAAGTACCTTTTTTTGGGAAATTGGGCCCCTTTATTACTTACAATGGCATCAGGACAGCAGCCAGCACCTAAATCTGACCACTCTTCAGATGAGGAATTTGTTCATGAACCTCCACTTCCTGAGAGGTACACCTCAATGGTGAGGAAGTATTTTTCTATACCGGAGGGACAGAAGAAAGTGAACGCTGTCATCTGCAAAAGGGTCCTCTCCAGAGGTAACCCATGAAAAAATGCTCTTGCGGGACCTCTGGTATGTTGAAAAACCTAAAAGCACAGCATCCTGTGAACTTGGCGAAGGAGGAATGTAGAAGATTGGCTTAAACCCCTCCAGCTGTATTTCCTAGCACCTCTGCTGCTGCTACGTCCTCTGAACATCTGGACATATGTACCAATTTGCCAAAGCAAAAATACACTGCGTTAAGTGTAATAGATTGCTCTGCTATGGAGAACAGTCTGTGGATTTGGGTTGTCAAGCAATAGTGCTATTTTTTCCCCTGAAGTTATTTGTTTTGTTCCTCCAGTTGTCTTTTTTTTCCATTAAAAAAAAACAAAAAAATAAAAAAATTGTTAAAAAAACCACAAAAATTTATAAAACAAAAAAAACTAAAAATAAATGTATTTTCGGAACTAACTACTCTGGTTAAAAAAAGAGCTATATTTGTATGATAGTATGTGAAAGTTTAGACAAATGTATGTGTAGTCCATAATTGACTGAAAGAATGCATTTGTGGTGCATGGTGAATGTATAAGTGCAGAACTATAAGGAAGTGCTGCTGCATGACACTGTAAGCTCTTTAGCTGCAGTGTGCTGTGGTACTTCCGTAGCACAGGGATGCAGCATATGTACATACATATGTTGCAATTCTATGCTTCCCTCTGCACTGCTACTTAAACTGCAACCATGTGGTGACAAAGGCATCCTTGCACCATGGTGCAAGGATATCTGTGTTGTGTGGAGTTTGTTTTTGTGCGAAAGACACACCTTCCTGCACAAAAAACAATCAGTGAAGGTGTTTTTCTCCTTCAATGTATGCTGTGCATTGTAGCATACATTGAAAGAGAAAAAATGAGGAGAAATAAAAAGAGTCCTCCTTGTGCTTTGCTACACCAATTGGAAGATGGTGCAGCATTCACACACATGTCCAGCTTTATGATTTATGATAAATCTGGAGATGTGTCTTGTTCTATGAGTGTTCTCTGCAAACACACACAGCAACACCTATAGAATGCCCTTTCAATATAAAGTGGTATGTATGATGAGGTTGTATTTACATGGAGAAGAAAAGGAACACGGAGTGCCTTTTTCTCTCTTTGTAAATGTGAAACTATTTTGTGCTATAACTATGTTACAAAAAGTGACATATTGTTGGCACAGGATGCTTCTAAATTTGCCCTATAGGTGCATAGGTATAAACAGACTGTTACAATAAGTTAATTGTATAAAAAATTGCATGAGAGCAACGTGAAGTAAGAACAGAGTTATGTCTCCAAAAATGCTCAAAGAAAAATGATTGAAATGACTGCGGTCCTTTAATAGGTACAATGTGAAGTATTATGCATCAATCAAATCTTTTTTTTTCAGGTCACACAATATCCTATGACAGGGAGATTCCAAAACTACATAGGTATACACTGGGTGTTTTGAAGACTGTATTAATACTTCTTGCAGGTCTGCATGCATACTATATAAAGAAATTAACTTGTACTAGGGTTAATAGCTAGGCCAATCCTTAACTATATGAGTAATACGTAGAGTAATTTCAGTACTGCAAGGAGAGAACAAGATACATTTATAAGTACTTGGGTTTTGGCAAAGTGTTAGGAGATGTTTATAGATTAGTGAAGGGATGGGATGGGGCCTGATGTGACATGTGCAAACACACTCTGAGACGTGATTTAAGTTAAGAAATGTAGGCCCTTTTAATACTGAAAGTCCCTGGGCCCTACTAGCCCACAATGTCTCTCTATTAAATATCATACAGGTGCATTGCAGAGAGGTGCTCTGAAGCCGTATCCCATTTTATACCTCTATGCAATGCAACTCTCTGGCACTTTCTGCACATATCTGGTGGGCTAGTTAGCCTCCAGGGACACACAGTATTCATGTTAACTTCATCCTATAACTTAAAATGCCCACAGCGCATCTTTTCACACATATCTTCTCTGTCCATCTTCCCTTTCTTCACCTGTGTGCAAACACAGGCCAGTGAGCATTTTAATACTTAGTTAAACTTACCTTCACAGTAATAGAAATAAAAAACGCTACACATTTTTTTCAGTTGTTTTTTATAATTTACATTTCTGAGAATTTCATACTTTAGAATTAGGATCTGTGAAAAAGAAGTATAAATACAGTTGCAATATATAATATATTTTTTAAAACACTGTATAATTTTAACATTTGATACATTATTTTCTTTGCCTTTTTTGCTGTTCTCAGAATATATTGAATTTCACTAGAAACAGTGATTTCAATTGTACTCATCATACAACAGCAAGCAAAAAACCAATCTATAATAAGCATGGGCGGAAAATCCGTTCCGCTCGTGGATTTTCTGTAAATTTGCAATCCGCGAGATTCGCGAATTTCCCGCAAAATCCACAAGCGGAACGGATTGGGTCAAAAGTTCAAGCTGACTTTTGTTACTCTTTTAGAATGGCGCCGGCAAGCTGCCAGAGCCATTCTAAAATAGTTACAAAAGTCAGCTTCAACAGGAAGCTCTAATAGATAAAGTAAAGCAGGTGCTGCTCAAATTCAGTTACACAATCATCAATCACCCCAAACTTGGGGTGATTAATGATTGTGTAACTTAATTTGACCTTCAACTCGAGCACCTGCTTTACTTTATCTATTAGTGCTTCCTGTTGAAGCTATTTGTAGGTATTTTAGAATGGCGCTGGCAGCTTGCGGGCGCCATTCTAAGTGGGGCTGAGGGCAGAAGGGCACAAAAGTGGGACAGAGGGCAGAAGGGGACAAAAAATGAGTCGGGCAAAGGGCAGAAGGGCACAGAAACGAGTGGTACAGAGGGCAGATGGGCATCAAAAACGAGAGGGTGGCAGTGTTTAACCAGGCAAAAAAAAACCCTGCGAAAACGCAAAGCACCTTGCGAACACCCACGAACATGCAAAGTTCCCTGCGAACACCCGCGAACTCGCAAAAATTAAAAAATCCGCAAATTCGCCCAAATTCGCAAATTTTGCGGATTGCGAATTTACAAATCCGCAAATTCGCGGATTGCTAATTCGCAAAATTCGCCCATGCTTAATCAATAAGATTGTTTATAGAAAACAAAACTTCATCCTCAATAACAATCCATAAAGTACAAATCACACATATCTTTAATGCTTTCTTCTAAGACAAATTTCTTACTTGAATATCAAAGAACTAAAATAATGATGATATGAACAATTATTATTATTATTTTCATACACTGTAAATAATGTTCTTTAAAAATATATGCTGGCAGAATATGCAAGAAAAAGTCCTGTATTCTAATAGATACTTTTCCTCTAGGCCAAATAGTATTCTTGAAATCCTTTGTTTCAAAATTGTCGAAAAGTAATCATATTAATACACTAGCAGCCCGCCCCAGCGTTGCCTGGGGCAGAAAGGGGCTGGGGGCAGTACACCCGCTCCCGCCCCACCCCCTCCTGTCCCCACTCCCTCCCGCCCCCACTCCTCCCGCCTGTCCCTCTGTGCACACCCGCTACCGTCCCCCCTCCCGGCCCGACTCCGTCCCGCCCTGATTTCAATGAACATTTACTTTACCTGAGCTGCCTTCCCGCGATCTTCACTTCACCGCCGCTCCTCTTCGCCATGACGCGCCTGTGCTCCTCACTTCACCGCAGCTCCATGGTCACTTCACCGCAGCTCCATGTCTCTTCTGCTCGTCATCACGCATGTCGCCAGCGCTACGTCACGGCCAGAGCAGCGTCGCGGCCGGCGCTACTTTCAGGGCACTACTTTTTTTTAAAAGTTATATTTTTAAATGTACGTTTTATTTTTATTTTTTATAGCCTATGTCCATCTGCACACCCTAACAATTTCCACAATGTATCGGGTGTGTGGATTGGCGCTGTGGTTCCCGAGTTTACCTTGCCAAAAGGTTTGTGTTCTCTCTTTATAATAGTAGTATAGATATTAATAAATTCCTCGGAAGCCGAATTTTGGGCTAGATGTAGGTAATTTCTATTTTTAAGAATCGTTAAAGAGAATGTAGGTAAAAAATCTGTACATTTTAACGATTCGGTAATATTCGTTATTACAGATTCGATATTTACAGAATCGGTAATAAGGAATACCTTCCCTTTAATTCCTATGGGCCTGGAGGCCAATAGGAATAAATGGGAAGCCATTCACTATTACCAATTCGATAAATACCAAATCGGTAAAAGGCAGAGCATATTCAAGGGTGGCATGGTGTCACATTGACACCCTGTTGCACCCCTGAATCATGCATGTGTGCACATGTGGCGCACATACATGCCCTGAAGGCATGTATGTCTGCCACATGGCACTTTAAAAAAACCCACAAAAATGCTTTTTTAAAGGTATTCCTTATTTACCACCAACTTGTAGGTGGTGGTAAATAACGAATCCTTCAACCAAAAATGCACTCACTTGAGTGTTCCCTATATAGGATTTAAGGATTTGGTAATTTACTTATTTCTTAAATTAACCCGTTAAGTGCTGCTGTCGGCCGTTGGACGTCGCGAGCACTACCTTCGTAGTGCTGCGAACGTCCAACACCCGACGCGGCAGCCCGTTTTGCGGAAGTGCCGCACTGCCACGAAATCACGGCCGCGGCAAAGGGTTTAAGGAATCGGTAAATTACCGAATCCTTAAATCCAGCCTCCTACATCGCAAAGGGCTAAATACCTGTCGGTAATGGGAAATTTACCGATTTTCAGCCATTAGCCACCGGTATTTGCCCATCTAAATCTAGCCCTCAGTTCCTAAAACTTTGGCTTTAAAAATATTAGGTAGGAATTTGATAATTCTTTAGGCAAACGTTGTTTACAAAACAAATTGAGCATCATTACAATGTGTCCATTTAAAAAAAGCAGTGTAATGTACAGATGTTGTAGTAGGACCATCATGGAAAATAATTGCTACTGCTACAAAAGTTCTTCCTGATATTGATACTTGAGTTGCTACAAAATGTTTGATTAAAGTTTCCAATTTTCTTCCATCATCTTCCAACGTTGCATCATTAAAATTATATATTGTCCATATTTTTCTATAAATAATGTTGATAACATTTTTGATATGCATTGGCTACACTCCATGTTTTTATTTGCTGCTTTAACTAGTTTGTTGAAAGACACTGATTTACAGTCTGCTAATGTCAAATATATAAATCTTTCAGTGTATATGTTAGTGCTACATGTAAACAAACAATTTTTGCATTGATATTCCCATTTATAACAAAGGCCAAAAAGATTTTCAATTTCTATGCCTTCATTTTCCAAAACAGCAAGCATATACATTAGAAATTCCTGAGCATGTTGTTGGATGTTTTGCGTAAATTGTGTATAACCTGAACATATATCCAATAGATTACGAATATCAGAAACGCTTTGTATTTTACTTTTATCAGTATTCAATTTTTCATAAACAGAATGCAACATGGAACACACTCTTTTTTCCCGATTCTCCATAATTTGCTGCTGCAAACTTTCAAGAAAAAAAACAACATTGACCACTACATTAGCATAACAGTTGATAACCAACAATCTCTACAACATTGTCCTTTTTCTTTTTGCTTGCAATCACACCATTATCTTGTTTTTGTTCCTTCTCTATACCTTCACTACAGATATTCTCATACCTTCTTTTTTGACCTACCACATGCTTTTCAAATACAGGATAGTGACCTAAATTGGGAGCATACACTCTTCTTAACCTATTATACTCTTTTACACAGTTTGAACCTGTAGTAATTTTTGTCTCATCAAAATCAATCAAATACAATCCAGATAAAGTTCTGACTCGGGACAAAGCAACATATGCCATACCCTCTTTAAACTCCGTGCTTCCAATGTTCACCAATATTTACAACAAGGGGTGGTGAGGGACAGAGTCTCTGAATTAAGCAGAAAGCTCTCACCCAGTCAAGAGATCAGGGCTAGATCCAACACCGTTTTTTAGCTTACTGCACCATCCCAGTTTCAGAACCTGGCTATATGCAAATTAGTCTGTTCCTGTCCCAGTGCATGATGGGAACAGGGCAAACCAAACTACAAAAGCCAATTCTTACACTGGGAAGGAAACAAGCTCCCGGGGACCGGTTTCTGGCATTACAGCCGTCTTCGGCCCGGTTTGCTTGAATCCTGATGGTGCAATGAGCAAGGGTCTCACATCTGAGAATACCCTTCCACGCTTAGGGTGGACAAAAATATTTACAACAAGGGGTGGTGAGGGACAGAGTCTCTGAATTAAGCAGAAAGCTCTCCCCCAGTCAAGAGATCAGGGCTAGATCCAACACCGTTTTTTAGCTCACTGCACCATCCCAGTTTCAGAACCTGGCTGTATGCAAATTAGTCTGTTCCTGTCCCAGTGCATGATGGGAACAGGGCAAACCAAACTACAAAAGCCAATTCTTACACTGGGAAGGAAACAAGCTCCCGGGGACCGGTTTCTGGCATTACAGCCGTCTTCGGCCCGGTTTGCTTGAATCCTGATGGTGCAATGAGCAAGGGTCTCACATCTGAGAATACCCTTCCACGCTTAGGGTGGAAAAAAATATTTACAACAAGGGGTGGTGAGGGACAGAGTCTCTGAATTAAGCAGAAAGCTCTCACCCAGTCAAGAGATCAGGGCTAGATCCAACACCGTTTTTTAGCTCACTGCACCATCCCAGTTTCAGAACCTGGCTGTATGCAAATTAGTCTGTTCCTGTCCCAGTGCATGATGGGAACAGGGCAAACCAAACTACAAAAGCCAATTCTTACACTGGGAAGGAAACAAGCTCCCGGGGACCGGTTTCTGGCATTACAGCCGTCTTCGGCCCGGTTTGCTTGAATCCTGATGGTGCAATGAGCAATGGTCTCACATCTGAGAATACACTTCCACGCTTAGGGTGGACAAAAATATTTACAACAAGGGGTGGTGAGGGACAGAGTCTCTGAATTAAGCAGAAAGCTCTCACCCAGTCAAGAGATCAGGGCTAGATCCAACACCGTTTTTTAGCTCACTGCACCATCCCAGTTTCAGAACCTGGCTGTATGCAAATTAGTCTGTTCCTGTCCCAGTGCATGATGGGAACAGGGCAAACCAAACTACAAAAGCCAATTCTTACACTGGGAAGGAAACAAGCTCCCGGGGACCGGTTTCTGGCATTACAGCCGTCTTCGGCCCGGTTTGCTTGAATCCTGATGGTGCAATGATCAAGGGTCTCACATCTGAGAATACCCTTCCACGCTTAGGGTGGACAAAAATATTTACAACAAGGGGTGGTGAGGGACAGAGTCTCTGAATTAAGCAGAAAGCTCTCACCCAGTCAAGAGATCAGGGCTAGATCCAACACCGTTTTTTAGCTCACTGCACCATCCCAGTTTCAGAACCTGGCTGTATGCAAGTTAGTCTGTTCCTGTCCCAGTGCATGATGGGAACAGGGCAAACCAAACTACAAAAGCCAATTCTTACACTGGGAAGGAAACAAGCTCCCGGGGACCGGTTTCTGGCATTACAGCCGTCTTCGGCCCGGTTTGCTTGAATCCTGATGGTGCACTGAGCAAGGGTCTCACATCTGAGAATACCCTTCCACGCTTAGGGTGGACAAAAATATTTACAACAAGGGGTGGTGAGGGACAGAGTCTCTGAATTAAGCAGAAAGCTCTCACCCAGTCAAGAGATCAGGGCTAGATCCAACACCGTTTTTCAGCTCACTGCACCATCCCAGTTTCAGAACCTGGCTGTATGCAAATTAGTCTGTTCCTGTCCCAGTGCATGATGGGAACAGGGCAAACCAAACTACAAAAGCCAATTCTTACACTGGGAAGGAAACAAGCTCCCGGGGACCGGTTTCTGGCATTACAGCCGTCTTCGGCCCGGTTTGCTTGAATCCTGATGGTGCAATGAGCAAGGGTCTCACATCTGAGAATACCCTTCCACGCTTAGGGTGGACAAAAATATTTACAACAAGGGGTGGTGAGGGACAGAGTCTCTGAATTAAGCAGAAAGCTCTCACCCAGTCAAGAGATCAGGGCTAGATCCAACACTATTTTTTAGCTCACTGCACCATCCCAGTTTCAGAACCTGGCTGTATGCAAATTAGTCTGTTCCTGTCCCAGTGCATGATGGGAACAGGGCAAACCAAACTACAAAAGCCAATTCTTACACTGGGAAGGAAAAAAGCTCCCGGGGACTGGTTTCTGGCATTACAGCCGTCTTCGGCCCGGTTTGCTTGAATCCTGATGGTGCAATGAGCAAGGGTCTCACATCTGAGAATACCCTTCCACGCTAAGGGTGGACAAAAATATTTACAACAAGGGGTGGTGAGGGACAGAGTCTCTGAATTAAGCAGAAAGCTCTCACCCAGTCAAGAGATCAGGGCTAGATACAACACCGTTTTTTAGCTCACTGCACTATCCCAGTTTCAGAACCTGGCTGTATGCAAATTAGTCTGTTCCTGTCCCAGTGCATGATGGGAACAGGGCAAACCAAACTACAAAAGCCAATTCTTACACTGGGAAGGAAACAAGCTCCCGGGGACCGGTTTCTGGCATTACAGCCGTCTTCGGCCCGGTTTGCTTGAATCCTGATGGTGCAATGAGCAAGGGTCTCACATCTGAGAATACCCTTCCACGCTTAGGGTGGACAAAAATATTTACAACAAGGGGTGGTGAGGGACAGAGTCTCTGAATTAAGCAGAAAGCTCTCACCCAGTCAAGAGATCAGGGCTAGATCCAACACCGTTTTTTAGCTCACTGCACCATCCCAGTTTCAGAACCTGGCTGTATGCAAATTAGTCTGTTCCTGTCCCAGTGCATGATGGGAACAGGGCAAACCAAACTACAAAAGCCAATTCTTACACTGGGAAGGAAACAAGCTCCCGGGGACCGGTTTCTGGCATTACAGCCGTCTTCGGCCCGGTTTGCTTGAATCTTGATGGTGCAATGAGCAAGGGTCTCACATCTGAGAATACCCTTCCACGCTTAGGGTGAACAAAAATATTTACAACAAGGGGTGGTGAGGGACAGAGTCTCTAAATTAAGCAGAAAGCTCTCACCCAGTCAAGAGATCAGGCCTAGATCCAACACCGTTTTTTAGCTCACTGCACCATCCCAGTTTCAGAACCTGGCTGTATGCAAATTAGTCTGTTCCTGTCCCAGTGCATGATGGGAACATGGCAAACCAAACTACAAAAGCCAATTCTTACACTGGGAAGGAAACAAGCTCCCGGGGACCGGTTTCTGGCATTACAGCCGTCTTCGGCCCGGTTTGCTTGAATCCTGATGGTGCAATGAGCAAGGGTCTCACATCTGAGAATACCCTTCCACGCTTAGGGTGGACAAAAATATTTACAACAAGGGGTGGTGAGGGACAGAGTCTCTGAATTAAGCAGAAAGCTCTCACCCAGTCAAGAGATCAGGGCTAGATCCAACACCGTTTTTTAGCTCACTGCACCATCCCAGTTTCAGAACCTGGCTGTATGCAAATTAGTCTGTTCCTGTCCCAGTGCATGATGGGAACAGGGCAAACCAAACTACAAAAGCCAATTCTTACACTGGGAAGGAAACAAGCTCCCGGGGACCGGTTTCTGGCATTACAGCCGTCTTCGGCCCGGTTTGCTTGAATCCTGATGGTGCAATGAGCAAGGGTCTCACATCTGAGAATACCCTTCCACGCTTAGGGTGGACAAAAATATTTACAACAAGGGGTGGTGAGGGACAGAGTCTCTGAATTAAGCAGAAAGCTCTCACCCAGTCAAGAGATCAGGGCTAGATCCAACACTGTTTTTTAGCTCACTGCACCATCCCAGTTTCAGAACCTGGCTGTATGCAAATTAGTCTGTTCCTGTCCCAGTGCATGATGGGAACAGGGCAAACCAAACTACAAAAGCCAATTCTTACACTGGGAAGGAAACAAGCTCCCGGGGACCGGTTTCTGGCATTACAGCCGTCTTCGGCCCGGTTTGCTTGAATCCTGATGGTGCAATGAGCAAGGGTCTCACATCTGAGAATACCCTTCCACGCTTAGGGTGGACAAAAATATTTACAACAAGGGGTGGTGAGGGACAGAGTCTCTGAATTAAGCAGAAAGCTCTCACCCAGTCAAGAGATCAGGGCTAGATCCAACACCGTTTTTTTAGCTCACTGCACCATCCCAGTTTCAGAACCTGGCTGTATGCAAATTAGTCTGTTCCTGTCCCAGTGCATGATGGGAACAGGGCAAACCAAACTACAAAAGCCAATTCTTACACTGGGAAGGAAACAAGCTCCCGGGGACCGGTTTCTGGCATTACAGCCGTCTTCGGCCCGGTTTGCTTGAATCCTGATGGTGCAATGAGCAAGGGTCTCACATCTGAGAATACCCTTCCACGCTTAGGGTGGACAAAAATATTTACAACAAGGGGTGGTGAGGGACAGAGTCTCTGAATTAAGCAGAAAGCTCTCACCCAGTCAAGAGATCAGGGCTAGATCCAACACCGTTTTTTAGCTCACTGCACCATCCCAGTTTCAGAACCTGGCTGTATGCAAATTAGTCTGTTCCTGTCCCAGTGCATGATGGGAACAGGGCAAACCAAACTACAAAAGCCAATTCTTACACTGGGAAGGAAACAAGCTCCCGGGGACCGGTTTCTGGCATTACAGCCGTCTTCGGCCCGGTTTGCTTGAATCCTGATGGTGCAATGAGCAAGGGTCTCACATCTGAGAATACCCTTCCACGCTTAGGGTGGACAAAAATATTTACAACAAGGGGTGGTGAGGGACAGAGTCTCTGAATTAAGCAGAAAGCTCTCACCCAGTCAAGAGATCAGGGCTAGATCCAACACCGTTTTTTAGCTCACTGCACCATCCCAGTTTCAGAACCTGGCTGTATGCAAATTAGTCTGTTCCTGTCCCAGTGCATGATGGGAACAGGGCAAACCAAACTACAAAAGCCAATTCTTACACTGGGAAGGAAACAAGCTCCCGGGGACCGGTTTCTGGCATTACAGCCGTCTTCGGCCCGGTTTGCTTGAATCCTGATGGTGCAATGAGCAAGGGTCTCACATCTGAGAATACCCTTCCACGCTTAGGGTGGACAAAAATATTTACAACAAGGGGTGGTGAGGGACAGAGTCTCTGAATTAAGCAGAAAGCTCTCACCCAGTCAAGAGATCAGGGCTAGATCCAACACCGTTTTTTAGCTCACTGCACCATCCCAGTTTCAGAACCTGGCTGTATGCAAATTAGTCTGTTCCTGTCCCAGTGCATGATGGGAACAGGGCAAACCAAACTACAAAAGCCAATTCTTACACTGGGAAGGAAACAAGCTCCCGGGGACCGGTTTCTGGCATTACAGCCGTCTTCGGCCCGGTTTGCTTGAATCCTGATGGTGCAATGAGCAAGGGTCTCACATCTGAGAATACCCTTCCACGCTTAGGGTGGACAAAAATATTTACAACAAGGGGTGGTGAGGGACAGAGTCTCTGAATTAAGCAGAAAGCTCTCACCCAGTCAAGAGATCAGGGCTAGATCCAACACCGTTTTTTAGCTCACTGCACCATCCCAGTTTCAGAACCTGGCTGTATGAAAATTAGTCTGTTCCTGTCCCAGTGCATGATGGGAACAGGGCAAACCAAACTACAAAAGCCAATTCTTACACTGGGAAGGAAACAAGCTCCCGGGGACCGGTTTCTGGCATTACAGCCGTCTTCGGCCCGGTTTGCTTGAATCCTGATGGTGCAATGAGCAAGGGTCTCACATCTGAGAATACCCTTCCAATGTTCACCAAAGCACTGTCTACACTTTATTTATGATTTATGAATAGTCACTGCATATGCCAGACGAACTGGAAACTGTTTTCTACTGACATATACATTTTTAACAAGCAAAAAATGAACTGAACAATGAACAATTTGTTTTACTTCTTCAATCTGATCAAATGTAATTTTTAAAAATTAAATTCCATTTTTATTCTGATAATTAACAAAATCCACAGTACATTCTATGGTATCTTTACAAGCATTTAAGGAATCTTCATAGCTCTGAATATCTCCAAGTAATTCCAATTCTGAACGCCACGGTTTGAACAGTGCAAGAGTGCTAAATAGTAAAATTCTCTTTTATCAGAAGTGTCGCAACTCAGTTTCCTGTTATTAATTAAATTTCCTTTCCTTTGTTTCACCAAACATCCTTCGGAATAAAATAACTGCGTATTTTCCATCATTGATGTTTTCTGTAGTATTCCGTTTAAAAGTAGTGTTTTGCAGAACTTCATAGATACATATGTTCTCAAGATGATGACTTCTATTTGGATAATATGTGTCCAACATATTAGTTTTCACAATATCTGTATTTTCCGGATCTTTTTATGCTAAATATCCATTTTCTTGAACAGATTTAAGTACCTGTTTTCTCGTTGCAGCAAGACCTAGACTCACCTAAATAATTCTTCTGGATTTTGAGAATAGACTTGCAGATGATAACCGCTCTGAGCATTCATATGCTCCGATTTCTCGATGAGACAACATCTTCAAACTGAAACTGTATAATTTCTTACTTAGACTCTTCTCATGACAAATCTCTTCCCACATTTCTTTCAATTCCATCTTTTCTAATTTGTAATGTTGGACGTTACTTATCAAGCAACAGGAATGGAATTGTCTGCAACTTAGTGAATATCCATGTTAGCAATCCAAATGGACAGAATAACCGGGATTGTAATCATTTATGCATTTTGGCTCTTCACTTCTTCTCAAATTGTAGGTATTTTTTTTAGACTTTCTTGTGATGATATTTTGCATAGCTGACATAAAACTGATATTACAGGACGTGGAAAACCAAAACATTTGGTATAAAACTTTTCCCTGGACTTGTAATTTCGTCAACTGTATTTTCCACAACAATGGCTTTGAAATCGTAAGACTTGTTGTCTTAAGTTGTTTTCTTCTGTGCTTTTGGGTATAGCACATGTGGCATATTCTTATATAAAACAGAAAACAGTATCATCTGAATCCTTGATCCATATCTCAAAAAACACAAGAACCTCTCCTAGATCATTAAATACCTTTAGGTAATATATCCATTACTTTTCAAATACCATCATTGTCCCACAGAGCAAACGTTATTAGAAAAACATATAGTTTATTATCTTAAGTCAATCCTAAATTGTATTATAAAAGACAGTCCATACATATGTTTATAATACAATTTGATCAACATAAACACATCAGATAGCCTCCAACCAAACTCATACATTCAGACATCCTCTCAGTCACCCACACCATCATACACCAAAACAAAATCACAGTACAATATTATTAGGACCACGAGTTACAAAAAAAGAACAAGGACAAATATAATACAAGCAAAAACATGGCGCCAACGCGCGTTTCGGAAAGGACAAATATCCAAAAGTTCCTTCATCAGGGCGCAAGGAAAATTATAAAAGTTTCTTCACAGACGTGGATCTATTGAGTTTTCAATAAATCAATCTTTTCAGGGCCTGATGCCAAATATCATAGGGGCTCTGTGATATTTGGCATTTGGCATATATATTTGGATTATATATATAACTGTTATCTCCAGATGCTGGAGATAACAGTTATATATATAATCCGAAATGTTTGGGTGGCGCCCACCACTTAATACAGAACAGTCAATCACGATCTGGATTTCAAGAGGTGATGCCCTCACGAGCAATCTCGGTGGAACACTGTTGGTACCAAATGCCTTAAATATGTAGGATAATTTGAAAGGAACAACGAAGCCAAAAATAACTTTAGGGATATACGAAAAGAGTTTAATTTCCCTTCTCCTTTTTGGGGGTCCAAAGAGAGTAAAGCCACTTTCACAACACAATAAGCGGTCCCAGGTGGTAACGGATGATAGAATCCTCTGATGTAAATACGGGGGCTGAGGATACAGCTGGAATTCCCAAGATAAGCGACCGTGTAAAGTCACGGCGCAGCAGCATGTCTTTCTCTGCAGCACCGTCGCGTCTTGATCCGTATCAGCATATGTATATGAGGAGCACCTCTTGCTTGATACTCCTTTCTCCAAAAGAAATCCACAACTACTCCAAGAGGAGATTTTTTTTATTGCAGATAAAATACATCATATCTTCAAATCTATGAATGAAATACCTGCATACATTAACTGGATCCAAAGAGCACAATTCTTCATGGTGTTTTGTATTCAATATATTTTATATTCAAATTTGCCTCTCGAAGAAATTCAAGTAAATCATCCCAAACATATTCAGCACAGCTTAGGGTAAGGAACCATGTAGGAGTTCCTAAGTACCTAAGCATACATTTAAGTTCTCCATGACGATGGTACCAATACTCTTGTCAGTCAAAATAGCTTTATTCGAGTTAAACTCATAAAAGCAGAAGGAAAACATCCATGACTCATATAACATTGCACAATTACAAGATAATAAATTGCAATTTACATGCTTAAAAGAGTTTAAAAAAAACATTATCTGGGCAAATGAAAGGGTTAGAAATTCATTTTCACTAATTACATAAGTTTTGCTTCTAGAAAACCCCCCGCCAGGGTAGAAAAGTCAGTATCGCTCCAGGCATGGTATGCAGCCTGTTCCCAATATTTCTCCTTTAAAACCTTCTTAGATGGGAAAAAGGCTTCAGCTGGGTTTTCCCACAACATTTCCATACCCAGAGCAACCAAACTGTTTCTCACATTTCTTAACCAACGAATCTTGTGGAAGGAATCAGAGTTTATAAAATCAGTAAACCCTGCGGCATATAAAGAAAGCTCAGGCGTCATCCACAACCTGTGCCAGTATGGAATCGGGCGCAGCTTGGCGACATCTGCAATAGCTTTCCTGCCCAAATCATATCTTAACAGCTTCAGGGGGGTACTCTGTGGGAGACTGGTAAAATTACGAAGGAACTTATTTTCAGAGAGGGTTATTGGTATCATATTCTCAAACCCCCATAATTCCGCGTCATTTAGCGTGGATCTAACAGCTTTTGATTCGTAAACTTGGAGAACAGACTTGATTGGTTTCGTTAGTGATTTTTTGTGCTCCATGCTTAAAGCTCCTGTAGATTGCCTATGTTTTAAAGCAGCTACATTTATATGATGGTCCCACTTGAGATCCTTTCCTAAATGGACACCCAAATAGGTGAAAGCTTTGACCAATTCAAGCGGTTGATCATTCATAAAAACTTTCCCTTTAAAACTATGATGCGGATTAAAAACCAACGGAACTCTTCAAAAAGTACTAAAGCGCGCTGCAGGCTACTAGGAGTTTTGGATATGATTAGCGTGTCATCCGCAAACATTAAAATCGGAATCTTAGTACCAGCTAGGGAAGGGGCGTCTGTGTTTAGTGGTGACAAGCAATCGGCTATTCTGTTAATGTACAAAGAAAATAGTGTTGGGGCCATGGCGCAGCCTTGTCGCACACAACGTTCGACCGGGAATTGGGTGGTGACCCTGCCCTGTCCACCCCATTGGATTTTAGCACATTTAGCTTCATGCAGCCTCATTAACATACATAAAATCTCATCAGTGAGGACTAATTTAGTATCACCCATAACTGTGGACGGGGAACAAGTTCAAAGAGCGCACGTAAGTCAACAAAGGCAGCATATAAGCTGCCTTTGCCCAGAATCACAGTCTTCCAATAAAGGAGAGTGAAACAGAAGACTTGATCGATAGTACTAATGTATTTACCAAACCCTGCTTGGAAGGGGGACAATATACAGTTCTCCTCGATCCAGTCTAAACTTTTAAGGGGGGTCATCCTCCCAATTACCTTTTGAATCGTATCTATCAGACTGATAGGTCTGTAGTTTCCTGGTTGAGATTTGTCACCCTTTTGTACACTTGAATTATCAACGCCCCTTTCCAAGAGTCCGGGATCAGGGCACCTTGCGCTGTAGCATTTTCTAGCAAGATAATATATCTGCCCCACCGTGCCTTATCCTGAAGAAAAACATCGGCGGGGACACCATCTGGTCCCGGCGCCCTACCTTCAGCCACTACATTAACGGCTATTGGGAAACATCCTTTACAACGCAACTTTTACCACGCAGTGCCTTTACGATGCCACTTTTACAACGCAAACCATTACAACGCATTGCGCTGGGGGGCGCTCTAGGATAGGGAATAGGATTAATTTACTATCCAACACCTTCCCTACTATCCACGGGGACTGGAGTTGGAATAGTAAATTAAACTATTCACTATCCAGCGCCCCAAAATACTATGCGTTGTAAAGGCATGCGTCGAAAAAAACGAATTGTAATGGCATGCGTGGTAAAAGCATGCGTTGTAACATCATACATCCAGGGCTATTAAAACATCATTATCATTAAAAGCCTCATCTTTATAGAAAACAAGTCTAAGATCTTCCATTTCATTCTCTGAAGAGTTACGTGCATATTGTGGTCTAAAATAATTGACCCATCCTTCCTGCAAGACGTGGTAGTGGGGCTGGTCAGACTGGCCCCCTCTACCCCACTTGATAATAGTCCAGAATAATCTGGTATTCTTCTTATCACTTGCTTCTTTAAGCTTCTGCCATTGGAGCTCATTCCATAGACTCTTGGCTTTGTGGATAACTCTTTTGTATTCCTGTCTAGCTAAGCGGACAGTATCCAATTTCCCAACCCTGATTGCATTACCCAAGGCAATTCTAGCTCGCCTGCAGTCATTATACCACCGTAGTGGTTTAGAGGCAGCTAAGTTCTTAGTTTTGACAGGGTTAAGAAAATGAGCACTAATACGCTTAAAAAGGCTGTTGTGTAGCAAGGTTACACTACTCAGATAGTCTCCAGAGGTATTCACATGTTCTAAGTCCAGAATGGCTTTATCAACCTGCTCAGTTATATTATCCAAAACCTCCAGCTTTGTAACTACATGTGACCAATTCAGTCGTCGCATATCATTAGTAGAGATAATATTTGGGGCACAAAGCTCAACCCCATCTATCCGTGGTTGGTCCCACTTCCACCAATCATGATTTAAACACAGGAGGGTTATGATCGCTTTCCAAGCGCTCCTTGACCATCATATCGGCTATCGTGTGCCAGAGCTTCAGACTACAAAGGACATAATCGATCCTGCTTTTACTACGCCCATTGTTAAATGTATTAGCCGCAGACCTATCTTTCAAAGTCCTACCGTTAAGCGCGTTAAGTCCCCTTTCATAGCAAATGGTATTGATCCGAATAACAACCTCAGTCCACTTCTTGACGGGGTTAAGTTCTAGTTTTGGTACCCCCATTGGCTATCTTCATCATCAGTAAAGTGCCAATCTGGAGTAACCAAGGGCTCAAAGGTTGAATTCAGATCACCCGCGACAATCACACTACTGCCTGCCGAGTGCAGCTCAAGGAGAGAGTCCAAGGCTGCTATAACCCCCCCGAACCCTTCTCACGAAAAAATTATAGATATCCAGAGGACCCAGAGAGCCCGAATACAATCTTAAGACCAGGATGTCATTACTCTTTGAAGGCAATTCTTTGATAGTCAGAGGGAGTTGTTGGCGCACCCAAATAGTTAGGCCACCCATTGAGCACCCTTTTACCCCTTTAACTGCAGGTACAAAGAAATTTAGGTAACCCGGGCAAAAGTGTGGCTCAGACAACCAGGTCTCTTGGAAGACGCAAACATCAAATTCACTAATAAATGTCAACCATTCTGGTGATGATGTTTTGGGACCCAGGCCTGCTGCATTCCATGAAATTAGTGCGCCACCCCTAAGATCGTGACCTATGGGTGGCAAGTTATTTCCATTGCTTGTGGGATTTAGCCTGGATCGTGTCTTTGATCAAGGATTGAAGGAATTATTTGTCTGCTTTACATTAAAATACCTCCCCTGGTTGGTGCTAGTAGAGGGGTTAATATTATCTATCTGCGAGCTAACAGCCCTAGGCGGCGAGGAGTTGCCCAAACAGTTTCCAGTCCCTTGCAGGATTATTATTTCCGTGGTGTGGCTGGCAATGTCAGCATTACCAATTTGGTCCTCTGATCTATAACTGGACCAAGATCTTTTGTCGGAAATATCACTTTGTCCCCTGCCAGAGTCCCTAGCACTTGGACTGGACAGACTTAGGGCAGGTACATCAGGGAGTCAATCAATATTTTCCAACCCAGAGCCTCAAATGCTAGCCCGTGATCCCTGCCTAGAAGGTAAATAATCCTGAAATAAAGGAGGGATCTTCCTTAGCTGGATACACAAGTGCGCTGGTGGGTTTGTTCTAAATTCAAGAGCAAATAGGTTTTCAGCAGTAGCTCTGACTGTAAGGTCAGTTCAATACAATCATATTTTTCATAGTGTTAGCCTAGTCGCCTTAGTAATATCATCCATGATTACCGATCGGCACCGAACACTCTGACATAACGTAGCCAGGGAATGGCTTTGTTAGTCAGAGAGTCAACACTCTCATTCTTTCTCCCTGCAGCTAACTTAGGGACATTAGTCATATAGATTTTATTTGCTCTATAAACTCCGCTTGTTTCCGGACCCTCTCTTCTAATTGGGGTTTTGTCTCTATTAGACGCCTTTTTGGTAGTACCCCACCTGGTGTCGGTTAACAAATACTCCCTATCAGCTATCTTCGGTTGGTGGGCTGACCTATTTATAGGTGACATTGCTGGTTTGTTTTGGCCTATCCGGGGTGGCGTAGATCTACTTGTCCTTACTAGTTCACTATAAGAGGGTGGCACTTTATGCCCACCACCCGCTGTCTTTCCCACGACCAGTGGGTTTGCCATACCATTACAGGGTTTCAAAGGAAAGCAGTAGTGTCAACTGTGCTCGAGTTTAATAAAGTACGTGTCCCCCTATTTATTATAGGCCCTACCGTAGCAGGTACATTTAAAATCAGGGTTTTCATAGACTCGATCTCATTCCTTAAAAGGGATTCTAAATTCATAAGGCCTTGAATATCTTGTGGGTCATTTCTACCCTTATCGCTAGTTTGGGCTCGGGAAACCGGGATATGATTTGGGAAGAGATTTAAAGCGGGATTTAAAACAGGGCCAACAACTAAGTGAATTTGATCCTGTACTAGTGTCAAAGAACTCTCGTTATGTACGTTCGCCAGAACAGAAAACCTATAGATGGCAGACAAAGTGCATTCTCCCCCCGCCACACTGCATGCTTTACAAGGACCCAACCCCACATCAAACTCGTGAGTCGTACTTGATTTTCTGCAGTGTGCTGCTTGTTTATTAAAATTTAAGTTCTCTGGTCAATTACCTCATTGACCCACCAATTCTCTTTATTTATTCGTACATATTCAAATACAGTATTTAGGAATAAACTTGCACTTATAATACAATATATACATTCACCGCCCATTCCACTGGGCCTTTTATTTGACTTTAGGGTTGTGCCAGCAGGCCACAATCCAGATCACCTGCCCCATACGTTAACCCCCTTCTGGTCAACAGAGCCGCAGGTGAGGAAAGCGCCCACTTGGGCAACCAGCGGCCTCTGGGGTAGGGCTGAAAAGCCAAGGCCACCAGCAGGTCGGCCCCAACTCTCCCGCCAGCCCAGAGTCCATACTGATTTAGCAAACCTGTTCAGAGTTAACTGTCTCTAGACAAGAAGTTCCCGTGGTATTCTTGTCCGGAACCCCGCTACTGCCCTAATCGAATCCTTATTAATAGGGATGGGTGGGTGGGTGTCTTCTCTTGGAGACGTCCGACTCCTGGATGATCAGCGGACAAAGAGGGGGCCTCTAGGCTGGTCGCGGGCTTTTAAGCCTCGCGCCCTACTAACACTTCCGGGGCGTACCTCGTCCTTTGTTCCCATTGGTCCTGACGCGACGCTCACCTCCGGGTCACGCAACCCGGAAGTGACCCGGCTCCGGGTCGGCCCTTTGGCTGCCACTAACGACGCCATTCCCCGATGGGGGTTGGCGCCTTCCATAGATGGCAGACAAAGTGCATTCTCCCCCCGCCACACTGCATGCTTTACAAGGACCCAACCCCACATCAAACTCGTGAGTCGTACTTGATTTTCTGCAGTGTGCTGCTTGTTTATTAAAATTTAAGTTCTCTGGTCAATTACCTCATTGACCCACCAATTCTCTTTATTTATTCGTACATATTCAAATACAGTATTTAGGAATAAACTTGCACTTATAATACAATATATACATTCACCGCCCATTCCACTGGGCCTTTTATTTGACTTCAGGGTTGTGCCAGCAGGCCACAATCCAGATCACCTGCCCCATACGTTAACCCCCTTCTGGTCAACAGAGCCGCAGGTGAGGAAAGCGCCCACTTGGGCAACCAGCGGCCTCTGGGGTAGGGCTGAAAAGCCAAGGCCACCAGCAGGTCGGCCCCAACTCTCCCGCCAGCCCAGAGTCCATACTGATTTAGCAAACCTGTTCAGAGTTAACTGTCTCTAGACAAGAAGTTCCCGTGGTATTCTTGTCCGGAACCCCGCCACAGGACGAGGAGCTTACTGGCGGACTCGACCTCCCCCCCCTGCGCTCAAGAGCTTCGGAGACGGCTCCTAGTACTGTTTCTATAAATATCTCCATACCCGCCTCCGACAAGTGGACTCCGTCCTTTGCGTATAACTCCGGCCTTTCTGCCTGAATTAATTTATGGCGAATCGCTTTAATACTCGACTGTTTCAGGATTTCCGCCACCGATTGGTTCAGTCTTTTGACAGATCTGTTTATTGCCTTCATGGGTGCGCCCCGAGCCCACGCGAGTCTCGGGATGACTTCCGACCACAGTACTATAGCTTCTGGGAAAATGTTTTTGATTGCTGCTAGGGTAGAAAACAGGGATTCCTTCACTTCTCTCCTCCCGCCTGGAATCATGTCGTTGCCTCCGCAGTGCAACACGAATACGTCTGGCGAAGGCATGCCTTTTGCCAGAGCCGCTTTTACACCCCTTCGGGACGTCCGCTAGGCGCTGCCCGCCTATTCCCACCCAATGATGGTCACAACCTCGCATCATGGTCACCCTGTCCCTGAGTGTCTTTTCGAAGTGCGCTCCGGCCCTGCGAATGAAGGAGTGGCCGCACCAACAGATTTGGGTTCTCTTAAGGGAGGTACCTAAAGTAAATATGAAGAGTAAATGTGAAGAGATACAGGCAGTCGATTCTTACAAAAGGCACGCAAGCGAAAGATACGTCAGACTAATTGCGGGCGGATATAACGTTCATAACAAGATGATTTCCAGCGACCCAACCTTTTGATTACCTGTTCGGGTAGGCCTAGGCCAGCAGCCGTTGTCGCTGCTCCAATTCTAAACGAATGTGATGTAAATTCGGCCGGATCCACTCCGATCCGTGCCAAGGCCATTTTTACTACCCGAGTGAACTGGAACCTGGTAAGGGGTAACCCATTCTCATGAATCAAGAGTCTATCATCAGTTCCCTGGGGCCTGACTTGGAGAAATACCCTCAGCAAATAGACCGGGCAAAAGGGCTCACCCTCTACTCTACCCAGTTGTAACCAGGTACCTCTACCCAGCGGATCCGTTTTCGATCTCCGCACCCTTAGCCGTAGGACACCTTTGGACTCGATTATATCAGAGCACCTCAGACCCCCTTCCCAATCCGATTTAGACGCCGGGAGTAATTCTGAAATTCTCAGAGCCCCACAAAAGGCCAAGGTATAGGCCACCCGGAACAACTGTGTCTCATACTGGGAGAAACATACGAAAGGGAGAGCTCCTAAGATTTTTATCAGTTTTTCAACGTTTATCGGCCTCCTACAATCTTTCGCCCCGGGCGCTAGGCGCTCCCAACCTCTCATTGCTCTTCTAACTCTCTGGTCTTTAGTCGGATCAGCCACCCCCCGTAGACCCGCATAAAATGCTAAAGCCGATAGCTGCCTTTTCATGAATGCTACCGACTTCGCTTGCTCTTTCTGCTGCACGATGAAGCCTAATACACTCTGGGGGGCAAAGATGTCCGCTACACCCACACCCCTCAGGTATGCCATATACGACTCCCAAGACCTCTGATACATACTCATAGTCCTTGGAGCCAAGGATGCAGATATCAACTCGGGGGCTGTGGGGCACCAAACTTCCATAGCTCCGCTGGGAAGGCTGACATTGCCGTCTCCGCCTGGGGCCAATGCTCCCGGAACTCTGTCAACTTAAAACGAGACAATGCATCAGCCGCTTTGTTTTCGACACCTGGAACATGTTTAGCAGTGAATTGGACATTATGGCTCAGGCATTGCAAAACCAATTCCTTCAACAACCCGAGTACCCAAGTACAGGTGGCCCTCTGGCTATTAATCACCATGACTACGGACATATTGTCTGACCAGAATACTATACTCTTGTTTGCCAGCAGATCCCCCCACAAGTGCAAAGCCACCACTATGGGGAAAAGTTCAAGGAAGGAAATGTTAGTAGTCAGGCCTCGCTTGATCCAGTCATCTGGCCAGCACTGCATACACCATTTTTGACCGAATATAGCTCCGAAACCAATACTACCTGCAGCGTCGGTGAACAGCTCAAGATCCGTATTAGAAGAACAGGCAGCTCGCCACAATACCGTGCCATTGAAGTCCCTCAAAAAACTTTTCCAAATCATAAGATCCTCTCTAACTGTGGCTGAGAGCCTCACTCTGTGGTGTTTGGCCCGCAGTCCAGACATCGCCCTCACTATACTCCTGGAGAAGGCCCTGCCCATAGGAATGACCCGCAGAGCAAAGTTTAGTTGACCCAGAAGAACTTGTAGCTGATGTAAGGTTACCTTCCTTGCCCCCAGGCAGCCATCAATAGCGGCCCTAAAGGCATCGACCTTGACTTTTGGCAGCCTGCACACTCCTGCTGTCGTATCGATTTCTATGCCCAGAAAGGTCAAACACGTGGTCGGACCTTCGGTTTTTTCCGCCGCCAAAGGTACTCCGAGCGCCTCAGCCAAGCGCTGGAAGCCCAGCAGGGCCTTCCTGCACGACTGGGAACCCTCGGGACCCATGAACAGAAAATCGTCCAGGTAGTGGACTACAGCATGTGAGTTGTCCGAGGTCAGAAACTGCTCAACCGCCCATTCTAGGAACCTTGCGAAAGTCTCGAAAACTGCACAGGCAATAGAACACCCCATAGGCATGCACAAATCCAGAAAATAGTTACCGTCGAATGTGAAGCCCAAGAACCTGGTGTCATCCGGGTGCACGGGCAGTAATCGAAAGGCTGATTCAATATCGGCTTTAGCCATTAGAGCTCCCTCCCCTAATGCCTGCAATTTCTCAATAGCCGTGTCAAATTTGGTATACTTCACTGAGCACAGGTCCGGATCTAACTTATCGTTGACTGAAAGCCCTGGGGGACTCGACAGATTATGGATCAGACGGAATTTACCCTCCTCCTTTTTCGGAACTAGACCCAAAGGGGAGCAAACCAGATTATGGGTAGGTGGTTCTGTGAAAGGACCCCCAACCCGCCCCAACGCTACCTCCTTCATGATCTTTTCTCGAGCTGCCTCCATATTTCGCAACACTGAGCTCTGATTGCGAGGTGGGACATTGGAAGGTGGGGCTGAAGACGGGATGCGAAAGCCAATTGTAAAACCATGCAGTAGGAATTGAGCCTCCCCAAGATTATCGTATTTACTGAGGAGGTGTGTCAGGACATGCCGTTTAATTGGAGTTGGTAGTTTTGTCGGGGGTCTTAGCTGGCTTTCCTTTTGGGGCACTGTGGCTGGTTTGTTCTTTGGGGTTACTGGTTTTCTTAAAACACCTAATCTCGGGATGAGAGGTACCCCCGCAGTAGGAACAGCAGTGTTTGAATTTACACGAGACCCCCCTGGTACACTCATTTCTATTAAACTGCCAGCAGGCCTGTTTTTTCTCACCGATCCCTTTGTCAGTCCGAAAGGACTGGCCCTGAGTTGAGGGGACTGGGGTAGGCGTTGAAGGGGTGGAATAAAAGACTGTATGCCACAAATTAATCTCCCGTTGGTCCCATGCTATACCCGGGTGAACTGCCTTCATCTGCCTGAACATTTTATCGTATTTCAGCCACCCCTGGCCTGGAAACTCCGTTGCCGCTCCATGTATCAACGATATATAACTCATCATTTGTGGGCCTAAAACAGGATATTTTTCAAGCATAACAGCGGCATATATTGCAAATCCCGTGATCCAATTCTTCATGGACCATTCTACCCATGATTTCTTCTGATTGTAATCTCCCTCCTTTCCGGCTTTGGGTTTTCCGGCCGCCACCCCCGCGTTGATAAGGTCGAACACTTCTATGTATTCGCCTCTGAGTATCCTATCCTTCATATCTGCTGGCACATGCCAAGTTATCCCCGCGGATGGCGATAAGGTCATCGAGGAAGAACCAAACATTAGAGGGCTGAAAGCTAATAATGGGGAACCAGCTGGTTGCCCCCCAAACCCTCCCTGCATCTGGCCATTAGAGGGACCCGGAACCTCACCCATTGCATTCGCCCTTGAGCCCTGACTTGGACACCCTAGATTAGAGAAAGCGGTCATCGCTAAGGGGGACCCGTGAGCTGAGTAAGCAGGAAACATTGAGCTCACCGGGCTGCTACCTATCGCCTGACCATGTGACCCATATAATTGCATCCCTGGTAACTGAGCGACCCCCCCGGGCTGAACCCAAACTTGCGACACTCTGCTACCCGGCTGTGCCACTACTGGCGGTAACACACCGTGCGGACCGGACCCCCCCCACAGAAGTGACGGGGAACCCTCCTATCAGCGTAGGCCTAGTTGCCTCATACTGCCCATCGGCGTCATCTGTGTCGTTTTCTGCGCCTGAGTTCGAATCAATTGCCTCTGGCGCCTCCTCCTCACCTGGTGATACTGGTCGTGACTCCGTT
Organism: Lissotriton vulgaris; assembly: GCF_964263255.1. Classification (NCBI taxonomy): domain Eukaryota; kingdom Metazoa; phylum Chordata; class Amphibia; order Caudata; family Salamandridae; genus Lissotriton; species Lissotriton vulgaris. The sequence continues at coordinate 95,947 of NW_028245025.1, forward strand.
GGCCTAGACCGCTTGCCTCTTGCCGAGCTTCTAAGCTTTTCTGGGGTCTGCTTCGTTCTTTTGCCTCTCCCCCTCTCCTCCTGAGAGTTCGCATCTGCTTTAGCCCCGTCTCTCATATTCTTAAGTACCCAATCCATGCCCTTTTCTCTTGTGAACTCCAGCAGCTCCGTAAAGGCAAGGAATTCCTCCTTCTTGGCTGCGGGTTGTTTACCCTTCGGTACCTTCTTCGACGGCATCCTGCACTTAAAGAAAACAACGTTAAAAACTTATCGAGAGATGCCAGCGGCTTTTTAGGCCCACCGCGCCACGGATGTACCCGGCCCCAGGAAATCGAATGATCGAGCACCAGCGCTCGCCCTCCCCCCCGGACACGAGGATTTACCGCTGCAAACCCCCCCCTTGCCAACAACATTTAAATCCAGAAACTAAGCACGAAAAGCTGTAAAAGGCTGTAAGGAAATCTATCACACACTGCAAGGCCCGCTAACCTAAACCACGAGTCGGGGTAACTCTCGCTGTATACTCCAACGCGATGCTCCCACGATGTCTTCTCTTGGAGACGTCCGACTCCTGGATGATCAGCGGACAAAGAGGTGGCCTCTAGGCTGGTCGCGGGCTTTTAAGCCTCGCGCCCTACTAACACTTCCGGGGCGTACCTCGTCCTTTGTTCCCATTGGTCCTGACGCGACGCTCACCTCCGGGTCACGCAACCCGGAAGTGACCCGACTCCGGGTCGGCCCTTTGGCTGCCACTAACGACGCCATTCCCCGATGGGGGTTGGCGCCTTCCATTAGTACAAGGAATTGATTGGTTAAATACAAATGAGTGACTACTATTAACCAGGATAGAGCTGACAGTACTGTTAACTGTAGAACTCTCTTTCATTGTCAGTGAAGTCCCCTCTGTAGTAAGATTACTACCATTTAAACCTTTTTGCTTAGTAAGAAACATGACAGGAATAACAGGTGAAGCAATACCCCCACATTTTGTCCCCAAACCACCTGCATTCTGCTGAGAGGTGACCCCAATTTCATTACAAGACAAGAAGGCTACATTGTGCATTAATACTTTAATGCCAACTCACAACAGCCGCTTACATCACAAAGGAATAACAAAGAACTGGATGACATCACGCCATCAATATAAGCCATGAGCAGGAGTACAGCTGCCTCTTTTAAATGCGGCTCACAACAGATAAGTACTCTCTAACTTCTTATCTACCATTATTGTTAATTATCTTCTTGCAATATCTTATTATGCCTTACTGATGCTTTATTGGATTTATTGTATTATACATTCATGATATATATCACTTTTTGACTATAATCGCTGTTTCCACAAGCTTAACCTAACCCTCGACTTCCAATTTATGGTTGTCGATCCCTCATGACCCCCCCCTTTCATTTCCGTTAGGAGCTTGGTAGGGTTATCAGGGTTATTTCGGCATTATTTTGGCATTATGTAATTCCCGCGCTTGATTTACCTTTGTCCTTAATCACCCTGACGTCCTCATATTATCGTCATCCTGCTTGAAACCCCCTTTTGAAGCTTTTTCAAGGTAAGCCAATATTTGAAGCCTTTCTTAGCTCCGGGCTCCGTCAGAAAAAACCCTCCAGCGCGAGCTCGTGAATTAAGGCTGAGGAATGGACCTTGGCAACGGCGGTGCGACGTCGTATGCCTCCTAGGGTCCATTCCTCCCTCAACATGCATCGGCTGCTCGAGCGCATCGGTTGCTTTTACCGACTGCGCTCCAATCAGCTGTTTCTGCGTTAGAAGGCTTTTGCTGGCATTTTCAGCGTCTTAAACCTTCATTGAGTCCCCGCTCTTATACAGACATACATAGTTACATAGTTTGTACATAGATACATAGGTTATACATGAGTTTTAATAACTTTCGACCTTAAAAAAAAGAAAAATAGGGGGAATTTTACTTAATCCGGGGATATAGATTAATTTGTAAACACTCCTATTTTAGTCATACCCCCCTTTTAATCCCCTTCTTAGATAATTAGTTTATCAAAATAAAAAAAAATAAAAAATAAGACCTCATTTTAACATATTAGCGTTTTATATCTACCTACTTACCTGCCATGTCTGACATCGAATCAGACGATGCAGTGGCTAGCTCGCCTAACCATAATAGCGACGCATAAAAATCTTTCCTACAAAAGGAAATGAGATCCTGTATGTTAGATACTTTGAGAGAGGTCATGTCCAATAAAAGATCCCTTCTCCTTGATGACACACCTTGTGACCCCGAAACCGAATAATCCAAGGTCAATAAAAAAAAACACTGCCTAAGCACAGAAGGAGGTCACGCTACCTCATATGACATGGGAGGTGCAAGCACCTCACAAGGTATGGGAGGCCCTAGTGCCTCAAAAGGTAAGGTTGTCCCTCGCGGCACACTCAGGTTGGGTGTCCCTAGTGGCACAAATTTGGCAGGTGCCCTAAGCGGCACAGGTATAGACAGTGCACGTGTTGATCCTAGCTCTGATGAAGACGAGTTCTTCAACGATCCCGACGATGAATTCGTCCTTGATCTTGATGAGCAAGATATTGACGACTTGGATCTTAACACCTTTTCAGAGGCAGAATCCTCCCCTTCTTCAAAGGACGCGATCCTCGACCCTCTGGGCGGAGAAATGTTCTCCCCCAACAATATCTCTCACCCTAACAGCTCAAGGTGGTATCAACACGATCACGTCGCTAAATTCGTGACCAAATGGTTAAGGAACTCTCTAGAGAGAGAATCACGTAACACCATGAGGTCTGAGTGTCCTAGACCATACATAGAAGATAAAGTTTGTCAGACGCCTAACCTAGATCCCGACCTTATAAAGTTCTTGTTTATATTAGGCAAGGATCCAAGGAGGGGCCTGATAAGGGCTCTAAAAGCATGTCAGGATCGCCCTGTTGACTTATTAGGCCCCCTTACTAGGATCCACGACCTAGCCGAGGAATCCCACATTTCTAACTCACCCCTTGATACAAATCTAATAAGGGGATGGAGCCGGAGAGCAATAGTACTCCTTGGGAACGCTAATTCCTCCCTTAATATTGAGAGAAGGAAGACTGTCCTAAATAGAATCAACCCCAAACTCAGGGATCGCGCTGAGAAAGAACCTTCTTGTAAGCCAAATGGCTTCCTCTTTGGAGAAGATATGATTAAAACGCTTGGTAAATACGTTGCAACTTTTACAGCATTGGATAAAGCTCAAAACAACATGAAAAAAGTTTTTCCTACAAACCTTTTCGGTCAGGCCGGAAGAAGGGGCCGTTCTTCTGGCTGAGGAAATTTCCCGCCCTTTTCATCAGGAAGAGGATGAGGTTCAACCGGTAGAGGCTTCTACCCCTCCAACAACAGACAATACTACCCACAGAGAGGAAGAGGTTCACACGGAAGCGTCTTCCCCGCACGTGGTTCTTCCAACAACACTGCTCAAAGTAAGTGCTTCTCCTTCTTCTTCCCCTCCAAAGGTCGGGGGCAGGCTCAAACATTTCCTTCATGTTTGGAACTCCTTGACACAAGACCCATGGGTTCTAGATATAGTCCAGGGTTTCAAAATAGAGTTCACAGAAATCCCTTATCAATCTGTTAACCTCAAACCTCTGGTTCTTCCGTTAGAACACCTAGAAATTGTCAAAGAAGAGGTTTCTTCTATGTTGAGGAAGGGCACTATAATCGAGGTTCCATGGTCTCAAAAGAATTTTGTAAGCACCCTTTTCCTAGTCGAAAAAAAGGACAAGGGTTGGTGACCGGTAATAAACCTTCAGGAGGTAAACAAATACCTCGTCTATCGTCATTTCAAGATGGAAGGCATCCATCTGCTCAGGGACCTTCTCCTCCAAGAAGATTGGTTGGTCAAATTGGACTTAAAAGATGCCTATTTCACCATACCCATGGCAATAGAACATCAATCCTTTCTCCAATTTATTTGGGACGATCGTCTCTTTCCATTTCAGGCCCTCCCTTTCGGGCTTTCATCCGCCCCTTGGTGTTTCACCAAGGTGATGAGAACGATAGTATCCATCCTGGGAGCCAGAGGTATTCGTCTCATCATCTACTTAGACGATATCCTTATCATGTCCCAATCTCATGCACATATTTTAGAAGATCTGCAAACCTCCATGAACCTCATAGAGGATCTCGGATTCATTATAAACAGGGAAAAATCCATACTTTTACCCTCCAAATCTCTGGAGTTCCTAGGCTTCACTGTGGACACCTCCAGCTGTCTCCTCTTACTCCCAAAAAAGAAGATTGCCAAAATTCGCAAAGAGATCAGGTTTGCTCTGCGGCAACAGTCTCTCTCCCTCCGGGACTTAGCCAGACTTCTCGGTCTCCTTTCTTCCTCGATCCAAGCTATCTTCCCTGGTCCGCTGAACTACCGTGCTCTTCAGAGAGTGAAAGTCAAAGCTCTCAGATGCGGACTTTGGTATGGAGACCACGTTTCTCTAGACGAACAAGCCAGATTGGAACTTTCTTGGTGGCTGGATAATTTGGATGCTTGGAATGGAAGGGCTATCTTCGGTCCGACTCCGGACTTTGTTTTAGAGTCAGACGCCAACCTTCACGGTTGGGGATCACGTCTCCTCGACCAGGACACTGGTGGTGTCTGGTCCCCCTCAGAGTCATCTCACCCTATAAATTTCCTAGAATTGACTGCCGGACTCTATGCTTTGATGAGTTTCAGGCACTCTCTCCAGGGCAGATCCGTTCTCCTGAAGATGGACAACGTTTCTGCAGTCTCATATATCAACCGTCCTGGTGGTACGAGGTCTGCCGACCTATCAGACCTGGCCAAGAAACTCTGGATGTTCTGTTTGGAACACAAGATCTCTCTGAGGACACAATACCTCCCAGGGAAATCCAATCTCTCAGCGGATTGGAACTCGAGATTCCTTCTAGACTTCAGCGATTGGAAACTCGATACCTCAGTTTTCAATTCCCTGGTTCACTTCTGGGGTCCCTTCGATGTGGACCTTTTCGCAAGCCGTTTACCCTTCCAACTCCCTCAGTACTTCAGCTGGATGCCAGACCCGGGGGCTCTAGCTGTCAATGCTTTCCTTCAACCTTGGGCTCCTCTCCACCCCTACGCCTTTCCCCCCTTTGCGATGATCCAAAGGGTTCTGTAGAAAGTGAGACAGGAACAGTGCTCCCTGGTCCTGATAACCCCTTTCTGGCCGTCTCAAGCTTGGTTCCCCACAGCTCTGGAACTTTCTTGCGTCGTTCCCTTTGTGATCCCGGCTTCTCAAGGACTCCTTCTAAACGCAAACGGAGAAGATCACCACCTGGTTCTCTCAGGGAATCTGAACCTTCTTGCCTGGAAAGTGTCAGGCGATCTAACCAATTGTCTGGGCTTTCGTCATCTGCTCTCACTCTCCTTGGAGAATCTTAGGCACCTGGAACACACTAAAAAAATAATAACATCTGGAAAAAAAGGTCTAGTTGGTGCTTGGAAAGGGACTTGGATCCAGTGGATGCTCCTATAGTCAACATAGTCAATTTCCTGGTAGAACTATTCGACAGTGGTCTTTCCTATAGATCCATTAACTGTTTTAGATCTGCTATTTCCGCAGGACATTCTCTTCTCAACGGTAAGACGGTAGGTAAGAACGTTATCATTTGTAGAGTTCTTGAAAGTATCAGGCCTAAAAGACCCACGAGGCCTAAATATCAATCTGTTTGGGATGTTAATCTATTGCTTGACCTCTTTTGCTCCTGGCCTGGTAACTCCCTTCTTAACAGAAAATGTCTTTCAATTAAACTTGCTTCTCTCTTATGTCTCATTTCTTGTCGCAGGGTATCCGACGTAAAGGCTCTAGATATCTCTTACAGATGTTACGACATGTTTGGTGTTAAATTTGAAATCTAGCAATACATAGTAGCCCAGCACACTTTAAGTACAATCTATTACAATCAATAAGTCAAAGAAAGTTTGTTTTCACGAACAAGCCGATGTTTCCAGGTTCAAATGTTCTTTATTGTTCAATCTTTAAAAACTTTTGACAGAATCACTTTTGGAACCGCCAACGCGTTTCGTCCCAACCAGGGACTTCTTCAGGGCTTGAACAATCAATATAGTCAATTCTGGTTGACAGTTTCTTATCAGTTCTTTCTTGACAGTTGCTTATGAATTGTTAATGGTGATAAAGTATTTCAGAAAAAAAGGTATTCTATTTGGTGACCCTTTATCGTTTCTTCATCTGGTTAAAGCATCATATTTGATAGTCGGTAGGTCAATTATGCAAATTAGTAACCCGGATATGGTAGTTCGGGTCCATAAGAGGGGTCCTAGGTCGTCTGTGCTCCAACAGGAATCACCTTTGACTATATTGATTGTTCAAGCCCTGAAGAAGTCCCTGGTTGGGACGAAACGCGTTGGCGGTTTCAAAAGTGATTCTGTCAAAAGTTTTTAAAGATTGAACAATAAAAAACTTTTGAACCTGGAAACATCGGCTTGTTCGTGAAAACAAACTTTCTTTGACTTATTGTTTGTAATAGATTGTACTTAAAGTGTGCTGGGCTACTATGTATTGCTAAATTGTTGAAGGTTAGGTTCGTTGAATCAGCCTTTAAATCAAGGGAGTATAGGGAATTGTGCTCCCAGCCCTTTGTTTGCACCTTTCTGTTCACCATTACTAATAGGGACTTTTTAGACTGGTGCTGGCATCCTATGCTTTGATTCCCTTCTTTTTGTTTGTGGTTAAATTTGAAATCTATAGAAGAACTAAAACCACGTCTGATTTCATTTTTTATCCTCGTTTTGATCTCTGCAAAAAACTTTGTGTAGTTGAATGCATGAAGGAATACGATTCAAGAATGAAAGACCTTCGTCCTCCTGATGCAAATCAACTTCTTGTTTCCTATGTCAAACCCTTTAAACCCATCTCATCCTGCTCTATTGCTAGGTGGGTTAAGTTAGCTATGAACTTTGTTGGTATTGATCTTTCTAAATTTCAAGCTCACTCTCTAAGAAGTGCTATGGCCAGCAAATCATTTTGGTCTGGTGGTAAGTTGGATGTTATCCTTAAGTATGCAAACTGGTCTAATGCTTCTACCTTTGCGCATCATTACTGCAAACCTATTGAACATGTTTCTGATGCTGTTATTCAGGGCTACCAACATGCATAATGTAGCCTCCTTGTCTTGTAATGAAATTGCGATTCTAGCTGCCTTTCTAGCCTTCTTTCCTTTAAGGGGTTTAGAATAGCTTCCGACATCGCCACCGCCCTCCATTGACTTGCGTTTCCCCATACAAATAGTCCCTTCTCTTGCTGAGACTAAGGTGTTTTATTGGGCAACAATCAACTCTATTAGTCCACAAGCAGTCTACAGCAGATGAGAAATGGGCCCTTCAAACCTGCAGAAGCAATATCAATGACAGGCAAACAGTACATTTTGTGATTCACAGCATAAGTCCAGCCTTTACTTCGAGACACCACGTGATAATAAGTTGAAAATCTCAGGGCGATGGCCCTGCCTTTGCTCTTTCTGGCACTGACGGGCACAGGACAGACCCGACCTTGGCTCGGGCTTGGCCCGTGCAGCTCCTGGGCATACCCGCGCTGCGGGAGCCCCAATGCGCTTAAAAGCACCTCCTAGCACTTCCCCCGTGACGCATGGACGTGCGCCACATGGGAGGAGCTGGGAGTTGTAGTCAGGAGGCAGGAGCAACAAGTACAGTGGTGGACGCAGGCAGTCTAATGGCGGAAGCAGCAAGTCCGGTGGCCTCTGTATTACAGACCCCTCCTGTGCGCCTCATCAAAGGCAGCAAATTAGGTGAGAACAAACCCGCTCTGCGGGAGCCCCAATGTGCTTAGAAGTGCCTCCTAGCACTTCCCCCGTGACACGTGGACGTGCGCCACACAGGTGGAGCTGGGAAATGTAGTCCAGGGCAGGAGCAGCAAGACCGGTGACGGGTGCAGGTAGTCTAATGGCGGAGCAGCTAGTCTGGTGGCCTCCGTATTAAGGACCTCTGCTGTGCGTCTCTTCAAAGGCAGCAAATCAGGTGAGAACAACCCCGCACTTCGGGAGCACCAATGTGCTTAAAAGTGCCTCCTTTTAGAAAAGGGGGTGGTGATGAACAGAGTGTCTGAATTAAGCAGACCACTCTTACCCAGTCCAAAGATCAGGGCTTGATCCATCACCGTTATTTATCTCACTGCCCCATCCCAGCTCAGAACCTGGCTATATGCAAATCAGTCTGTCCCTGGCCCAGTGCATCATGGGAACAGGGCAGACTAAACTACCAAGCCTTCTGCTTAATTCAGAGACTCTGTCCCTCACCACCCCTTGTTGTAAATATTTTTGTCCACCCTAAGCGTGGAAGGGTATTCTCAGATGTGAGACCCTTGCTCATTGCACCATCAGGATTCAAGCAAACCGGGCCGAAGACGGCTGTAATGCCAGAAACCGGTCCCCGGGAGCTTGTTTCCTTCCCAGTGTAAGAATTGGCTTTTGTAGTTTGGTTTGCCCTGTTCCCATCATGCACTGGGACAGGAACAGACTAATTTGCATACAGCCAGGTTCTGAAACTGGGATGGTGCAGTGAGCTAAAAAACGGTGTTGGATCTAGCCCTGATCTCTTGACTGGGTGAGAGCTTTCTGCTTAATTCAGAGACTCTGTCCCTCACCACCCCTTGTTGTAAATATTTTTGTCCACCCTAAGCGTGGAAGGGTATTCTCAGATGTGAGACCCTTGCTCATTGCACCATCAGGATTCAAGCAAACCGGGCCGAAGACGGCTGTAATGCCAGAAACCGGTCCCCGGGAGCTTGTTTCCTTCCCAGTGTAAGAAATGGCTTTTGTAGTTTGGTTTGCCCTGTTCCCATCATGCACTGGGACAGGAACAGACTAATTTGCATACAGCCAGGTTCTGAAACTGGGATGGTGCATTGAGCTAAAAAACGGTGTTGGATCTAGCCCTGATCTCTTGACTGGGTGAGAGCTTTCTGCTTAATTCAGAGACTCTGTCCCTCACCACCCCTTGTTGTAAATATTTTTGTCCACCCTAAGCGTGGAAGGGTATTCTCAGATGTGAGACCCTTGCTCATTGCACCATCAGGATTCAAGCAAACCGGGCCGAAGACGGCTGTAATGCCAGAAACCGGTCCCCGGAAGCTTGTTTCCTTCCCAGTGTAAGAATTGGCTTTTGTAGTTTGGTTTGCCCTGTTCCCATCATGCACTGGGACAGGAACAGACTAATTTGCATACAGCCAGGTTCTGAAACTGGGATGGTGCAGTGAGCTAAAAAAACGGTGTTGGATCTAGCCCTGATCTCTTGACTGGGTGAGAGATTTCTGCTTAATTCAGAGACTCTGTCCCTCACCACCCCTTGTTGTAAATATTTTTGTCCACCCTAAGCGTGGAAGGGTATTCTCAGATGTGAGACCCTTGCTCATTGCACCATCAGGATTCAAGCAAACCGGGCCGAAGACGGCTGTAATGCCAGAAACCAGTCCCCGGGAGCTTGTTTCCTTCCCAGTGTAAGAATTGGCTTTTGTAGTTTGGTTTGCCCTGTTCCCATCATGCACTGGGACAGGAACAGACTAATTTGCATACAGCCAGGTTCTGAAACTGGGATGGTGCAGTGAGCTAAAAAACGGTGTTGGATCTAGCCCTGATCTCTTGACTGGGTGAGAGCTTTCTGCTTAATTCAGAGACTCTGTCCCTCACCACCCCTTGTTGTAAATATTTTTGTCCACCCTAAGCGTGGAAGGGTATTCTCAGATGTGAGACCCTTGCTCATTGCACCATCAGGATTCAAGCAAACCGGGCCGAAGACGGCTGTAATGCCAGAAACCGGTCCCTGGGAGCTTGTTTCCTTCCCAGTGTAAGAATTGGCTTTTGTAGTTTGGTTTGCCCTGTTCCCATCATGCACTGGGACAGGAACAGACTAATTTGCATACAGCCAGGTTCTGAAACTGGGATGGTGCAGTGAGCTAAAAAACGGTGTTGGATCTAGCCCTGATCTCTTGACTGGGTGAGAGCTTTCTGCTTAATTCAGAGACTCTGTCCCTCACCACCCCTTGTTGTAAATATTTTTGTCCACCCTAAGCGTGGAAGGGTATTCTCAGATGTGAGACCCTTGCTCATTGCACCATCAGGATTCAAGCAAACCGGGCCGAAGACGGCTGTAATGCCAGAAACCGGTCCCCGGGAGCTTGTTTCCTTCCCAGTGTAAGAATTGGCTTTTGTAGTTTGGTTTGCCCTGTTCCCATCATGCACTGGGACAGGAACAGACTAATTTGCATACAGCCAGGTTCTGAAACTGGGATGGTGCAGTGAGCTAAAAAACGGTGTTGGATCTAGCCCTGATCTCTTGACTGGGTGAGAGCTTTCTGCTTAATTCAGAGACTCTGTCCCTCACCACCCCTTGTTGTAAATATTTTTGTCCACCCTAAGCGTGGAAGGGTATTCTCAGATGTGAGACCCTTGCTCATTGCACCATCAGGATTCAAGCAAACCAGGCCGAAGACGGCTGTAATGCCAGAAACCGGTCCCCGGGAGCTTGTTTCCTTCCCAGTGTAAGAATTGGCTTTTGTAGTTTGGTTTGCCCTGTTCCCATCATGCACTGGGACAGGAACAGACTAATTTGCATACAGCCAGGTTCTGAAACTGGGATGGTGCAGTGAGCTAAAAAACGGTGTTGGATCTTGCCCTGATCTCTTGACTGGGTGAGAGCTTTCTGCTTAATTCAGAGACTCTGTCCCTCACCACCCCTTGTTGTAAATATTTTTGTCCACCCTAAGCGTGGAAGGGTATTCTCAGATGTGAGACCTTTGCTCATTGCACCATCAGGATTCAAGCAAACCGGGCCGAAGACGGCTGTAATGCCAGAAACCGGTCCCCGGGAGCTTGTTTCCTTCCCAGTGTAAGAATTGGCTTTTGTAGTTTGGTTTGCCCTGTTCCCATCATGCACTGGGACAGGAACAGACTAATTTGCATACAGCCAGGTTCTGAAACTGGGATGGTGCAGTGAGCTAAAAAACGGTGTTGGATCTAGCCCTGATCTCTTGACTGGGTGAGAGCTTTCTGCTTAATTCAGAGACTCTGTCCCTCACCACCCCTTGTTGTAAATATTTTTGTCCACCCTAAGCGTGGAAGGGTATTCTCAGATGTGAGACCCTTGCTCATTGCACCATCAGGATTCAAGCAAACCGGGCCGAAGACGGCTGTAATGCCAGAAACCGGTCCCCGGGAGCTTGTTTCCTTCCCAGTGTAAGAATTGGCTTTTGTAGTTTGGTTTGCCCTGTTCCCATCATGCACTGGGACAGGAACAGACTAATTTGCATACAGCCAGGTTCTGAAACTGGGATGGTGCAGTGAGCTAAAAAACGGTGTTGGATCTAGCCCTGATCTCTTGACTGGGTGAGAGCTTTCTGCTTAATTCAGAGACTCTGTCCCTCACCAGCCCTTGTTGTAAATATTTTTGTCCACCCTAAGTGTGGAAGGGTATTCTCAGATGTGAGACCCTTGCTCATTGCACCATCAAGATTCAAGCAAACCAGGCCGAAGACGGCTGTAATGCCAGAAACCGGTCCCCGGGAGCTTGTTTCCTTCCCAGTGTAAGAATTGGCTTTTGTAGTTTGGTTTGCCCTGTTCCCATCATGCACTGGGACAGGAACAGACTAATTTGCATACAGCCAGGTTCTGAAACTGGGGTGCAGTGAGCTAAAAAACGGTGTTGGATCTAGCCCTGATCTCTTGACTGGGTGAGAGCTTTCTGCTTAATTCAGAGACTCTGTCCCTCACCAGCCCTTGTTGTAAATATTTTTGTCCACCCTAAGTGTGGAAGGGTATTCTCAGATGTGAGACCCTTGCTCATTGCACCATCAGGATTCAAGCAAACCAGGCCGAAGACGGCTGTAATGCCAGAAACCGGTCCCCGGGAGCTTGTTTCCTTCCCAGTGTAAGAATTGGCTTTTGTAGTTTGGTTTGCCCTGTTCCCATCATGCACTGGGACAGGAACAGACTAATTTGCATACAGCCAGGTTCTGAAACTGGGATGGTGCAGTGAGCTAAAAAACGGTGTTGGATCTAGCCCTGATCTCTTGACTGGGTGAGAGCTTTCTGCTTAATTCAGAGACTCTGTCCCTCACCACCCCTTGTTGTAAATAAAAGTGCCTCCTAGCACTTCTCCCGTGACGCATTGATGTGCGCTACACGTGGGAGCTGGGAGTTGTAGTCCGGGGGCAGGAGCAACAAGTCCGGTGGCGACACAGGTAGTCTAATGGCGGAAGCAGCAAGACCGGTGGTCTCTGTATTGCGGACCCCTCCTATGCGTCTCGTCAAAGGCAGCAAATTAGGTGAGAACAAACCAATACTCATTAGTGCCACACTTACATGCCATCAGATTAATCAGCTAAGATTCTAAATGTTCATCTCTGTGGTGCACTTTATCCATAAGGCCTTGGCAGAAACATTTTGCAGATGTACTCCTGCTTTCAATATGTGATTGACTGCATATGAAAGTCCAGACAAGTCACTTTCAAACAAAAGATGAAATAAATATGTGATACATTGTCGAAATCTTGGATCTTCTGCATATAATCTTGTTGTCCGATATTCAGATGCAGGAATCTGCACAGGTCGTTCATCATATCATCCTCCTTTTCCTGTTGGGAATAACTACAGAAAACAACAAGCTTCTAAGATTTCTTCCCATACACTCATGGGACTTCCCTTTGCTTTTTTCAATAACTCAATAGTATTCCCCATCACTTCTTTTGAATGAAGTGGATGTACACTGTAATGTTCAGAGATTTCTACACTTCTGGACATGTCCACTTTTTCAATTTGTCCACTTGACATTTCAGTATCTTCTGCTAAAAGTATTTCTTCTTCTCCCATATGCACATTTTTTATAGTAATCATTGTTTTTATCGGATACAAATTTGCCTTTGCACTTTTCTAACATCCACTAATTCCTGACAGATTTTCTTACTCTTAGTAGGCACGCCATTAACTAGAATAATTGGTGGTTCATTTTCTACACACTCTACACCAATAGTTTTAACAGTTTTCTTTCAATCTAGAGGTAAATATACAACTCTTCCTTTTAATCCTCTCTGTAAATATGAAGGAGGCAATTTACCTGTTTTAGGCTCCGTACGAACAATAGCCTGAAATGGGTGCACACATTGTATGAGAATAGACTCATAGGTATTTAAATCTATCAGTTCTGGAGGAATAGTTACAAACTTATGGACAGCTTTAGCAGGCATTTTGTTCTCATCTAATTTATTATAACAATATTTACAATTACGCAGACCAGAACCCAAATCAAAACAATTCTCTACCAACAAATAAGTTGAAAATTCCTTCCAGTTATCATTATTTTCTCTTTCAATTTTTGAATACAGATCAAAATCCTAGTCTGATTTTAAACTTTGTCATTAGTTCCTCAAAATGTTTGGTAGTAGTATGTTGCACATTCTCTTCAACATGTTCTTCTATTAATGTCTCAGTTTCTGCACTCTCTTGTTCAGGACCAAAGTAACAAAACTCAATTTCATCACAAACCTTCTTCACATCTGATAGTGACCCATTCAAAAGAGCACTGTTCAACTCATTTAATTTTAGTGCTGGACTTTTTGCATAATACAATCTTCTAACTAACGTCCGCATTTGAGAATGATGTACTGCTAACATCCTGAAATGGTGAAAAACACTTTGACATACTTTTCTAGAAAGACAAGCCAGAGAATGACCTTGCAAACCAGTATTGTTTCTCACTCTGCAAGGTCTCGTCCTTGCAATATCTTAAACTTTTGTTTAACACTTTTTTAGTATATGCTTGTAAGAAATTGCGTAAAATATCAATAGATTCTTGTCGTACACTACAAATACTACTGCAATCCCAAGTGTACCCTTCAGAACGTCTCCCTAGAACTTCATCAGCTAACACTTCTTCTGCATTTCTGGGAAATATTTTCTCTTTCTCAATTGGACAACCATTTCTAACCTCATAAGCTCCACCACTGGTACCAACTGCATGCAATAAATCATTGTTCTGAAAATAACTCTCTTCATTAAAGAAAGGCTCCAAACATGAACTCTGTTTCCATTAACCCCAAAAAATATCACAAAAATGAGCTCTGTTAATTACTATTTTCCTCTTACTTTTGGCCTTCATAAAATGGATTGGTTTATCTAGTGATCGAATTCTGTTTAAAACTAAAATCAACAGTTTCCTTTTTACTTAAAAAGCCTTTTGAACAATGGATTCCATATGCTTGTTCTTTTTATAAAATAGTGCTCCTTTTTTATATTTTTTCACCTCTTTGAGCAAGTTAAGAACCACTCTATTATGAATAATAAAATCACGAATTTCTTTATACTGATTTTGCCTCCTTTTACCATACATCGAATCTTTTGAACGTAATTTTTTTTTCATGTTATTTTTTCTGGTTGAATCATTCTCACTAGTTCGCACATTCTGCGCGCTGTTTCTAGGCTTTGAAGGCGTTTTAATGAAATCCTTTATTGTCTTACTGGAAGATTTTTTCTTTTTACCCACGTGATGTTGGTCATCCAATACTTGTTGTTGAATTTTCTTCAAATAATTGTCCTTTAGATGTCCTTTTCTCTTTCTTAATTTTTTGCATGATAACTTTATTTTAATGATGATAAACAATATCTGTAAAAAATAAACTTAAATAAATGTATTTTAATGAATTATACTTTTCTATCACTATACAAACGTTCTATATCAAACAATTTAACCACTTTATTTTGTCATCATTAATTGAAATTGTAATTCAAAGTGTATACATAACTGTATAGGAATACAAGGTGAATGATAGGGGGTTTGCAGCGGTACACAGACAAAATATCGATTTTTAAATATCGATATACAAAAATATCGAAGTTTAAATATTGATGGGACAAAATATCGAAGGTAAGTAATATTGACAGTCTTAATATCGATATTGGTATGATATCAGTAATATTGAAGTTGTAAATATCGATGTCAATAATATTGAAATTAATAACTTCGATGTTACTAATATCAATTTTTAAATAAATTTAGTGTATATTATATTGTATTTATTATGTTTTATTATTTATTTTTAATGTAATTTAATTAAATATTGTTTTTTACTACTGTAGCGGGTTGTGGGTTTATAGAGGAATAGGGAGGGAAGTAATTTAATTATGTTAAATTAATTTTTAATCAGTAGGAATTATTAATTAATTAATTGAGAAATAATTTTTTATTATTTTTAATTAATTGATAAATATGTTCTGTAGCGGGTTATGGGTTTATAGGGGAATAGGGTGGGAAGTAATTAAATAATAATTAATTAATTGATATATGTTTGTACATATTTTAATTAATAATTAATTGGTAATAATTTCTATTAATTAGTTAATTAATTAATATAATTTTGTACATATTTATAATTATTAATTAGTTGGTAATTAATTAATATTAATTATTTAATTACATTAATTATAGTATTTTTTTATATATATATAATTTATTGTTATTCTTAATTAATTAATTGGGAAAAATAATATTAATTATTAAATTAAATTAATTACAGCAAATGTGCTAATATATTTACTTTATTGTTATTGTTAATTAATAATAAATTGGTAATTAAATAATATTAATTACTTTTGGGTAAAGGAGTATTTTTAGGGTTCAGGGTCAGTTTTCAGTTTTTGGGTAAAGGGGTATTTTTAGGGTTCTGGGTCAGTTTTCAGTTTTTGTGTAAAGTGGTATTTTTAGGGTTCAAGGTCAGTTTTCAGTTTTTGGGTAAAGGGGTATTTTTAGGGTTCTGGGTCAGTTTTCAGTTTTTGGGTAAAGGGGTATTTTTAGGGTTCAGGGTCAGTTTTCAGTTTTTGGGTAAAGGGGTATTTTTAGAGTTCTGGGTCAGTTTTCAGTTTTTGGGTAAAGGGGTATTTTTAGGGTTCTGGGTCAGTTTTCAGTTCATGGGTAAAGGGGTATTTTTAGGGTTCAGGGTCAGTTTTCAGTTTTTGGGTGAAGGGGTATTTTTAGGGTTTAGGGTCAGTTTTCAGTTTTTGGGTAAAGGGGTATTTTTAGGGTTCAGGCTCAGTTTTCAGTTTTTGGGTAAAGGGGTGTTTTTAGGGATAAGGGTCAGTTTTCAGTTTTTGGGTAAAGGGGTATTTTTAGGTTTCAGGGTCAGTTTTGGGTTTTTGGGGTACAGGGATATTTTTAGGGTTCAGGGTCAGTTTTGGGTTTTTGGGGTACAGGCGTACAGGGTAAAAACAAAAAAATATTACATTAAATCAAATAAATTACATGATAAAAATTAAAATTACATTAAAATATTAAGTGTTTTATTTATTTTAAATGTATATGTATTAGTTTTAATTTTGTTTTAATATTTTTTTAATATTTGTAAAATTATATGTATTTTAAAATTATTTTTACATTATTATTAATACATTTAAAAAAACGATATTTTTGATTCCGATATTTTTGTACTACAATATTATTTTTTCGATATTTTTGTACTTACCTTAATAAAGATAGGATTCCGATATTTTTGCTGTCGATATTTTTGCTCCGATATTTTTGCATTTCGATATTCTGTCTGTCGATATTATGTCAGACATTCGTTTGCAGCAGTGTATGGACACTGACAGGGGAATTGCAGGCCTGAAACACAAGTGTGTAGGTGTTTAGATGACAACATGCATAGTGCATAGGAGTTTCAAGCAGTCCATGTACTAAAGCCTGGCTTGCTATGAGTACTTGGATACTAACTGAATGACTAGTCTAATATAAGGACAGACACCAGTTAAATGTATAATTGTTTGTATTTTACTGCACTGAATGGATTAGTACATGGTACTTAATAGGTCACTATAGGATTGCAAGAGCAGTGACAGCGTGTTTTCGCTGGAGTGTTTCGATACTGTCTGGGGCATTGTAGGCCTGAAACACAAGTGTGCAGGTGGTTAGAGGATTACATGCATAGTGCATATGACTTTGTACCAGTCCAAGTGCTAAGGCCCTGGATCACAGCATTAGGGCAGGAGCAACAAGTCCAGACTTATGTACTGATTGAAAGATTACAGTACTACAAGGAGAGACAATGGGTGAATGTATAATTGGTTGTATTTTACTGCAGTGAATGGATTAAAACAGGGTGCTGAAAGGGTCACTGAAAGAGTGCAAGAGGAATCACAGAGTGTTTGAAGAAGTGTATGGATACTGATTAGGGAAGTGTAGACCTGAAAAAGAAGTGTGTTGGTGGTTAGAGCACTACATACACAGTGCAAAGGATTTTGAAGCAGTCCATGTCCTAAGGCCTGGCACACTGCATGAGTACATGGATACTTACTGAATGATTAGAGTAGTAGAAGGAGAGACACTGGGTGAATGTGTAATTGGTTGAGTTTTACTGCAGTGAATTAATTAGTGCATGGTGCTGAAAGGGTCACTGATGGAGCGCAAAGGGAGTAACAGAGTGTTTACAGGAGTGTATGCATAGTGACGGAGAAATGATAGGCCTGAAATACAAGTGTGTAGGTGGCTATAGGACGGCATGCAGAGTGCATAGGTATTTAAAGCAGTCCATGTGATAGGTCCTTGAGTCGCTGCATGAGTACTTGGATACTGAATACTTTTTGGCTCTCTGGTTCCCAAATGCACACAGTGTGATTCTAGACAAGCAACACTATCCTTTGGACTTTACCAAAACACATTTACTAGTCTGGAAGAGGTAAGGTGACTGCACACATTTAACATATTTTAGTACTGCACTTTAGTAATGAAGCCTAACTCATTTTGCAAATACATAAGAAAGACACGTTTCTTATTCTACCAAAAATTGAGAACAGGATAGATTTTTAAGCAGTTATGTGTCTGCAAAGACATGAAGTTTCCAAATGCTTCACTGACAATGGTTCCCAAATGTACGCAGACTCACAGTGTCATTCTAGATGAGCAACACTATCCCTTGGACTTTACTAAAACACATTTACTAGTCTGGAAGGGGTAAGGTGACTGCACACATTCCACATATTTCAGTACTGCACTTTAGTCTGAAAGCCTCACTAATTTTGCAAATGCATAAGCAATGACTGGCTTCTAATGCTAATAAAACTTCACAACATGACAGGTTTTAAAGCAGTTATCTGTCAGCAAACACATGAAGGGTCATATTAACAAGAATTTGTGATAATGCCCGCAAAGCGCCCTTAGCGCTGTTTATCCTATCACCAGCGATCCCTGGATTTCATCACCGAGCGAGCGCAGTATTACCAACGCGTTTTCCAAAGGCGATAAAAAATTCAGCTATACCGTCGATAAGCACCAATATCGGGGAAAAATACAGTGATAATTCATGTTCGCAAGTGAAAAGCTTGGTAAAGTGAGAGTGTGGACTTAACATGTCAATCAACTTCCCATACTAAGCGGGAGTTTCGCTATCGCTCCTCAAGTCCATGGCCACCTTATAAATACAACGCTGTTGTGGTAGCACCCTCTTCCATGTTCTATTGTCAATGAAACACCTACCTCGCCTCTTGGAACACCGACATTGCATCTCATTGGAGATGCGAGGTGAGGCGTTAGCAAACCGGCTGCTAACATGCGTTGATGCATGTTAGCAGCGCCTAGTAAATAGCTCAAAGTAATTTTCGTTGCATTTTTGGCTTTTAATGCCAGAAATGAGACGTAATGGCCCTTGTTAATATACCCCAATGTTATTCTAGACAAGCAAGATTACTCCCTGCACGGGATAGGTTTTTAAGCAGGTATGTGTCTGCAAAGACATGAAGGACCCACATGCTTCTTTGACAATAGTTCCCGAATGCACACAGACTCACAGACTCACAGTCTGATTCTAGACAAGCAACACTATTCCTTGGACTTTACTAAAACGTATTTGCTCAACTGGAAGGGGTAAGGTGACTGCACACATTCCACATATTTCATTACTGCACTTTAGTCCGAAAGCCTCACTAATTTTGCAAATGCAAAAGCAATGACTGGCTTCGAATGCTACCAAAACTTCACAACATGACATGTTCTAAAGTAGTTATCTGTCAGCAAACAAATTAAGGGGTATATTAACAAGAATTTGCGATAATGCCTGCAAAGTGTGCTTAGCGCTGTTTATCCTATCGCCAGTTATCGCTGAATTTCATCGCCAAGCCAGCGCGGTATTACCAACGCGCTTTCCAAAGGCGATAAGTAATCCAGCGATACCGGCGATAAGCGCCAATATCACGAGAAATACAGCAATAATTCATGTTTGCAAGTGAAAAGCTTGTTAATATGAGAGTGTGGATTTAACATGTCAATCCACCACCCTTATTAATCATACTTAAGTCAGCTTCCGAGCACACCTTAGGATCCGGCATAAACGACGGGTAGCAGGAGTTTTGCTATCGCTCCTCAAGTCCAGGGCCGCCTTGGAAATACAACGCTGATGTGGTAGCGCCCTCTTCCATGTTCTATTGTCATAGGAACACCTACCTTGCCTCTGGGAACTCCTACATTTCATCTCATTGGAGATGCGAGGCGAGGCTTTAGCAAACCGGCTGCTAACATGCGTTAATGCATGTTAGCTACGCCTAGTAAATAGGGCGATGTAAATTTCACCTCATTTTTGCCTAATTTTTAAACTAGCGCTGGAGCCTGCGCTTTGTTTTTATTTTTTTACAGTGGATCCGTGCACCCTGCCCACATTTTTCTATTTATACAAAAAAAAATCTTTTTGAGACCCCCTAAGCAGGTCTAGAGGATCTGGATATTTCTACCCTGCCCCCCTTTATATATTTTGCACACTTGTTCCACTAATTTCTTGAGCCTCGCTTCTACCGAGGCAGAAAATGGCTACCAATACTTCCTGGTTTGGAGTGTTGACAGTCAGTTGACAACCAATTGGCATGCAGCTCGTGATCGGAGGATACGCTCAGGATGTGCTTATGGTGCACGGATCCACCTTGGCCATAGATATATCTATGATTTTAATTTTCTCAGTAACTACTAAACGGATATACACCATTTAACCAATAGGCACAAGTCTGAACCAAGGGCTACCTCTTTGCCAAATTTGATGTAAGTCCGTAAGGCAGTTCGGGCTGGAGCTGCGATCAAAGGTTCCTATGGAAAGTTGCATGGGGAAAACACATTTTGTGACCCTCCTTTTTTATCAGCCCCCGCTTGACAAATCACCCAGAGACTTAAAGAATAGGAGCATATATTACACAACCAGCAGTTCACCAGGATGTACATTTGCAGAGTGGTGGAAAAAGGGGCCATGGCCTCCGACAACCTCTCATCAATTTCTCTATATGGGAGTTACTGCTGGTCTTTTTTCATTCAATTGGGGAGTGGGCCATTTGTCCACACTCCCTTGATCCAATTTTATCCCCAAACCCCAGTCTCCTGGGGTCAGACCAAATAGGGAAGGGGGGGCCTCAGGCCGATTGCAACCCAGGGGTCTCCATCTCCCAGTGTTCAATCTTTTTAATTTTTATTTTTATAAACTTAAAGGGAGGGGGCTGTAAATTTACAAATATGTATGTATATATTCACCGAAAAAACAAAGTTACAGGGATGTTATAGATAGGCTAAAAATTCAGTGAAATTTAGCAGTTATATTTAGCGGAGCTAACTATAACCTACGTCCCCACAATGCACTGCTAATGACATCACATATTTAATCTCTCATGACGTGGCTAGTGACAGGCTAGTCGCGGCGTTACTGGGGAGCGTTGGTGTGGTTACGAGGCTTGTCAGCCCGTGTACAGGCTATCACAATTTGGAGACACATTTGGTCTTTGAGCTACATTACAAAGAAGTAGCAATAATAATACACATCAAATTCGGCAGCAGTAATCTATAGATATCAAACAACCCATAAGCACACCTTATGTCAAGTATCGACCGCCACCCTGTGATGATCATGTAAGCTGACATCTGGAGAGCTCTTACAACTATTAATAGACTACTATGTAGCAGAATAAATCATCCCTTCTTTGGACATCGCATACCTACTATTTGGACTCAAAATCGCGACTCCTTTTTATACTAAATATAAAGGACCCCCTGATTTTAATTATGTTTGTATTAGTCTGTGTTTAATGTTGGCCCTGATGAAGGTTATATTACCAGGCTCACCGAAGATCACAAGGAGAGAGAAACCCAAGAATAAGTGACTTATGAACTTGGATACTATCAAAGATGAAAAAATTGGACACTTAAATTGCGAAGAACCAATTGGGATCTCAGATGTACTGTTGTCTCTTGTATGTACTTTTTTTGCACTATGTCACAATTGAGAGTATGTTAGATTGGAATGAATGAAGAAGAATGCATGAGGTTTTTTTGATAGTAATTTTTTCCGTTGTGGGGTCCAAATTAATTTTCCTTCACTTTCTAAAAATGTTTTTTGCACTAAAATATTTATAAAATATGAAAATAATGATGAAATGTTTCCTTGATCTCAAGTGTTAAATGATAATAAATAACAAACGAAAGTACTTCCCAGGCCAGGTCACACCCTCGCTCCTCCTGCTGCTCGTGTCAGTACCTGACCTGTGACCTTCCACCTGTGTTTTTTCTACTGCAGCAGGTGACCCAGCCGCAGCTGAGCTGCCCACACTTGTTCCTCGCGCTTTTCCTGCCGCTGCCTCTCTGCGGCCTGCCCCCCGCCGGCCGATTGGCCACCCCGCTCCCGCCACCCAGCAGACCCTCCCTCCCGGCTCCCTTCTTAAGGGGACTCGGCCTCGCGTCCAGGAGCGACCATTGTGCCTTCCCAGGCCAGTTCGCCCCCACGCTCCTCCTACCGCTCGTGTCAGTAGCTGACCTGTGACCTTCCTCCTGTTTTTTTTTACCGCAGCAGGTGACCCAGCCACAGCTGAGCCACCCGCACTTGTTCCTCGAGCTTCTTCCCGCCGCTGCCTACCTGCGGTCCCGCCCCCCGCCGGCCGATTGGCCACCCTGCCCCCGCCACCCAGTGGACCCTCCCTCCCGGCTCCCTTCTTATGATGCCCCCTCACACGCGCAGCGGTCACGTGCAGCGGGCTCGCCGATTGTGCGCCGAAGGCGCGCCAAAGGTAAGCCCGTCTGTGCCCGTTCGCGCCTGGATCGCGCCCAGTGCCAGGACCCCTGGCCCCCGCCGAAGCAAGACGACCCGCCGGACCTACGACACCGCAACTCTCATCGCACTCAACACTGGCCGGAACCCTGCCTGCTACCGAGCCGCCCGAGACGCACCCACGGACCCATCGCCTGTTAAGCCTGCCGCTTCTCCTGCCACCGGACCTGCACGGCCCCCGCCAAGCCCGGCACCAGCAGCAACCACCTGAAGTGCATCCTGCTCAACACCCGCTCCATCCACAGGCACGCCGTGGAACTCTGGGACCTGCTTGACACAACAGCACCGGACGTCGCCTTCCTCACCAAAACCTGGATGAATGCCTCCTCAGCGCCTGACATCGCCATAGCCATCCCGGACGGATACAAGATCACCCGGAAAGACCGCATCAACCAGACGGGAGGAGGCATTGCCATCGTACACAGGAACACCATCCGCATCTCAACTAACACTGACGACACCTTCACCGCCGCTGAACACCTGCACTTCCAGATATACACCGACCCCAAGACCACCCTCCACGGCACCCTCAACTACAGACCACCGGGACCACGCACACAATTCAGCGAAGACATCGCAGACTTCATCAGCCCGCACGCCCTTCCCTCCGCCAACTACATCCTCCTAGGAGACCTCAACTTTCACCTGGAGAACAACAACGACAGAAACACCACCGCCCTGCTGGACAACCTCGCCAACCTCGGACTCCAGCAACTGGTGAACACCCCCACCCACTACGCCGGCCACACGCTCGACCCAGTCTTCACATCCAGCAAGCACATCTCCTTCAGCCACACCACTGGACTCCACTGGACCGACCACAGCTGCGTCCACTTCGGCTTCAAAAAAACCACGACTCACCACCACCCGCAACAGGTCCTTCGCCGATGCTGGAGCAAGATCATCGCCGAGCAGCTCACCGCCTCCCTCAGCCAGAGCATTCCCACCAGCACAACGGACCCCAACGAAGCAGGCAGCAACCTCACCAAGTGGCTGACCGCCTGCACTGATGACCTCGCTCCACTAAAGAACCCTCCCAGCAGACACGGCAGCAAGAAAACCCCCTGGTTCACCAACGAACTCAAGGAATCCAAGAAGACAACACCACAGACAACATGACCGCCCTCAAGCACGCCACCCGCAAACACCATCAGCTAATCCGCGCCACCAAGAAGACGGCACTCAAAGAACGACTGAGCAACAACACCCATGACAGCAAGGAACTCTTCAGCATCGTGAAAGAGTTCTCCAACCCCAGCGCTGGAAACAACAACATCACTCCCTCGCAAGACTGCTGCAACTCACTCGCCTCGTTCTTCCACCGCAAGATCGCCGACATACACAACAGCTTCGACGCACAGACCATGCACCCTACCACCGAACCAACGCCCGCCACCACCACCCTCTGCAACTGGACCCCGATCAGCACTGAAGACACCACCCGCACGATGAACTCCATCCACTTTGGATCACCAACCGACCCGTGCCCACACCACGTCTTCAACAAAGCCGACGCCACCATCGCACCCCATCTCCGAGACACCATCAACTCCTTCTTCCACACAGCCACCTTCCCGGAGAGCTGGAAGCACACCAAGCTGACCGCCCTACTGAAGAAACCAACGGCGGACCCCACCGACCTCAAGAACTACCGTCCCATCTCGCTCCTTCCTTTTCCGGCCAAAGTCATCGAGAAGACCGTCAGCAGACACCTGGGCGCCTTCCTCGAGACGAACGGATCCCTCGACCCCTCGCAGTCCAGATTTCGGGCCAACCACAGCACTGAGACCGCTGTGATCGCAGCCACCGACGACATCAGAGCCCTGATCGACAACGGGGAAACAGCAGCCCTCATCCCCCTGGACCTCTCTGCGGCATTCGACACCGTCTGCCACCGAACTCTAGTGAAGCGCCTCAGCAACATCGGAATTCGAGAAAAAGCGCTGGAATGGATCATCTTGTTCCTCACCGGAAGAACCAAGAGAGTCCGTCTCCCTCCGTTCAGATCCGAGGCCACCGAAGTCATCTGCGGCGTACCACAAGGATCGTCACTCAGCCCAACCCTCTTCAACGTCTACATGAGCCCCCTCGCAGCCATCGCACGCCAGCACAACCTCAACATCATCTCCTACACTGACGACACCCAGCTCATCCTCTCCCTCACCAGTGACCCCACCACTGCCAGAGCCAACCTACATGAAGGGATGAAAAACGTCGCTGACTGGATGAGGAACAGCCACCTCAAACTGAACTCGGACAAGACGGAAGTCCTCATCCTGGGATCATCACCCTCCGCCTGGGACGACTCCTGGTGGCCCCCGGCCCTGGGCACCGCTCCCAAACCGACGGACCATCCACGCAACCTGGGCTTCATCCTGGCCTCCTCCCTATCAATGACCAAACAAGTCAACGCCATCTCATCCTTGTGCTACAACAACCTGCGCTTAATCCGCAAGATCTTCAGATGGATCCCCACGGAAACCAGGAAGACCGTCACCCAGGCACTCGTCACCAGCCGACTGGACTACCGGAACACCCTCTACGCCGGAACCACTGCGAAACTTCAAAAAAGACTCCAACGCATCCAGAACGCCTCCGCCCGACCCATCCTCGACATCCCCCGACACAGCCACATCACTGGACACCTGAGAGACCTGCACTGGCTCCCCTTCAGCAAGAGAATCACGTTCAGACTCCTCACCCACGCACACAAGGCTCTCCACGACCTGGGCTCCAAGTACCTCAACAACCGCATGACCTTCTACACGCCAACCGCCAGCTACGATCGACCAGCCACGCCCTCGCCACCGTACCACGCATCCGCAGAGCCACCGCCGGAGGAAGATCCTTCTCCTACCTGGCAGCCAAGACGTGGAACTCCCTCCCCACCCACCTCCGGCGAACACAAGACCATCTTGCCTTCAGGAAGCAGCTCAAGACCTGGCTGTTCGAGCAGTAACTTTCCCCTTCCCCAGTGCCTTGAGACCCTTCCGGGTGAGTAGTGCGCTATACAAATGACGTGATTGATTGATTTATTGATTGATAATTTCACTCATGTTGCATCTCTAGAGAAATGCATTAGATTTATTCAAAGTTGTGAATAAGAAACAGGTCAGTACAGAGGTTCTACTTTCCAATTTTTTGCCTTCACTCCCTCCTCTAGACCTAAAATTAATACTGGGAGTACCCTTGTCCTATTTCAGTGACATCACTGATGACATCACTGATCACATCTAAAATGGCATTGCCCTTTGTTTTTTCATTACATCTTTAAGGATTTTAAATTTTATTTTCTAAATGTAACCTCTAACCTTTAACAGTGAGTGTGTTAGTGAGCGCAAGATTGTCTCATTAAGTAAGGCTGTGAGTGGGTGAATGAGAATCTAATTGGGTTTGTGAGTGGGTGCTTGAGTGGGTCTGTGAGTGAGTAGATGAGTCTCTGAGTGCATCAGTCTGTGAGTGGGTTTGTGATTGGATACATGAGTGTCTCAGTGGGTCTGGAGTGGGTGCATGAGTGTCCGAGTGGGTCAGTGAGTCAGTGCGTGATAACTAAGTCTGGCAGTAATCTCTGCACCGCTGGCAGAGTTTGAAGAGTTTCCAGCACTCCGCATTACGCTGAGCTTGTGGAGTTCCCAAAAACTCCACTCCGCGTAGCAGAAGAGAGGTTTTTTCCTCGCTCTTGTTTGTCACGGCTAGTTGGCCAGCGCGAGCCAGTTAAATTCACCTTCCGATCACATTTTTCCTCGTTCGCAATCGTCAACATCAAGTTGGCGAGCACAAGTATGCAAAATCGCCCTGCCAGCAAGATTTCTCAACTCGGCCGCTCGTATTGAGAAACTGTCCATTGAGTTATCGGAAAATTTACCGAATCGGAAAATTTACCGAATCGGTAAAATTACTGAATCGGAAAAAATACCGATTCGGTAAATAAGAAATTGTAAAAATGACTTTTGAGATGTAGGTAACTTCTAAAATACCGAATTTACATGAAATTCGGTACTTAAGAGTCTGTATTTACCATGGATTGAAATCAGGTGGTAACCAGGTGCAGGCTATCAAAAAGGGCCTAAAACACAACTGTTTGACCAGAATGGTGGCATTCTATGTGATTGCGAGGCGGCTACGGCTGCAGGCAGAACGAGAGAGGGTCTGGAGAAGGGAGGAACAGGTCTACAGGCAGAGAATCACCCTATTCCACCTGACTGAGCCAGAGATCATACAAAGGAACAGGCTACACCCCTAAACCATCCTGGAGCTGATCAGGGACCTCCACCCACTTTTGGAGCACCCAACCCCAAGGGCGCACGACATCCCACCCCATGTGCAGGTGCTGTGTAGCCTACACCTACTTGCCTCTGGGAGTTACCAGAGTGTGGTTGCTGTGGTAGGTGGGGTGTCCCAGAGCTGCCTGTCACATTTTTTTAGGAAATTCCGAGAGGCCATGATGCAGAGAATGCATTATTACATCAGCTTCCCTGCAACGCACGCAGAACAGCTCAGGACCAAGACAGAGTTTTATCAAATGGCACATTTCCCCAATGTCATTGGCTGTATTGATGGCACCCACATACAAATATGTCCACCTGCGGCCACAGAGTACATTTATAGGAACAGGAAGTCTACCCACACCATAAATGTACAGGTAATCTGTGATGCAAAGTACATCATCACGGACATAGTTACTAAGTTTCCTGGAAGTACCCACGCCTCATACATCTTTCAAAACAGTGGAATAGGCACACGCCTGACAGCGGGGAAATTGGCGAAGGATACCTGCTAGGTAAAACACTATGTGACACTCCCTTGATACATATTGCAGATGTATGTGTATGTGTGGATGAGTAATGTCTTGTTCTGTTACATATAGGGGATAGTGCATATGGGGTCTGGTCTTTCATCCTTACTCCCTACCTCAACCCTTCAACCCCCAGCCAGAGGAGATACAACAGGGCACACAAATCTACCAGGAACATTGTGGAGCGCACCTTTGGGCTGTGGAAAAGCAGGTTACGCTGCCTCCACAAAAGTGGAGGGGCACACCAGTATACATCAGTGACCTGCTGCAAGATGATTGCAACCTTTGCAATGTTGCACAACCTTGCCATG
Organism: Lissotriton vulgaris; assembly: GCF_964263255.1. Taxonomy (NCBI): domain Eukaryota; kingdom Metazoa; phylum Chordata; class Amphibia; order Caudata; family Salamandridae; genus Lissotriton; species Lissotriton vulgaris. Next base: position 123,151 of record NW_028245025.1, read on the forward strand.
AAGAAGGGCACCGAGGTGGAATTATCTGATTATGAGGCCCATGATGACGAACAAGCACTGCCTGAACCCAACACTGCTGGAGTAGCCACACCAATAGATGGCAGACACAGACTGGAAGAGATCACACGCAACTACTTTTAAGTAAGTAAAGAGACACAGACAGGTGGAGTTTGCACCCAACGTAGTTTAATTTTGTTACTACGCAGTTTTCTAAAGCACAATTGTGCAACACAAATTATATACATTCAATGTCGTTAGTCCTGGGTCACTTCCCTGTTAACTGAACTACTCATTTGCGTCCACGCCTAGCACTGCCAGATGTTTGTGGCTTTCTGTCTTCCCTTGGCGTTTGGGCTGTTGTCTCACCGTGACGCCTGCTGCTCCTCCATGTCTCTACGACAAGGGGGCTTGCCATGCTGCTCTTACTTGTGCTCCTTTCACTCTCTGGCACATCCAGAGCAGCAGTTTGTGCTGTTTGTGCATTTATCAGCACCTCAACAGCACTGGTCATCCTAGCAATGCCCCAAGACACCTCTGTACTATTTTGCGTGATTCCCTCCTGCATGTTTATGCATCTCCTGCATAGCAGGGAAGTGGCTGTGGCCAGGCGGTTGATGGCTTTATTTTATTGCTGCGCACGCTGCTTCTCCTTGCGCCTTGATGACATTCCCTGATCTAGTTTGGTGCACAGAAGCTTCACCGATTGTGACATATCACGCATCCCTGCAGCCATCTCCTTGTTGATATCAACTAGTTCTCTGATGCCCTTCCCTATGTCTTCCATATTGTTGTTTAGGTTCCTCATTTTGCTTTGGACAGACATGATGGAGTTTCTCTGCATCCTTTGGATTTTGACTATGCCCCCCTCCAGGCCACGGAACACACTGGGACCCTTCACACGTGCAGCTACACTGCTTTCTCGGAGCCTGCGGCGTCTGGCACCAGTACGGGACACCTCTGCACTGCACTGCAGTGTGGCAGAGCTACCTTCCCCAGGCAAGGTGTGTGTGTCTTCCCCCTCCATGTCACCTGCTGATGACTCCATCTCCAATAGTGGGGCAACAACATGCCTCCTGCTCTTTTGTGATGTAGGTGTTGTCACAGGCAGTGATGCAGGCATTTCTGGGGATGACAGTAACAGAGGGGATTGTGTACGTTCTGGGGACGCCTGCAACTCTGGAGCCATTACTGTGTCTTGGGATGTGGCTGTGTACTTGGTGCACATGTGTCCTCTGATACATTCTGTGCACTTGGACCTGGCTCCTGACTATCATCCCTCTCTGGAGCCGTGCCTTCAGTCTCCCGGGAACGCCTGCAAGATGTCTCACCTGTGGACATATGAGCGTACATTAGCTAAGCGCTACTGCCTCACAGCCACTACAATTAAATTATTTTCAATTGAACAATGTACATGTTGCCTGCGCTTCATTCTGTCTGGATGCATTCCCCTAACTTGGTGGTTGCTGTGCTGTATGACATGGTCTTTCATTTACTGACTACATGTCCCATAATGCATTGCTCCTGTATAGTGCTAGCTGTACTGGACTGGGGTTCACTTAGCGACATAGGGTAAAGGGAAGGATGATTTTGTGGGACGGATTGCTGTTCATGCGTCCTACCTTTTCTGCTGGCAGCTCTGGCTGAGCTGTCTACATCTCCCAGTCCGCAGACGCTTTCAGGTTCTATGGTTGAGCCCACCATCTCCTCCAGGTCAGTAAGGGGGGGTGCTGGGTTCTTCCCTCCACCAGTTTTGCTTGCCTGCTTGTGGTGTTCAGCAATTTTTTTTTGCCAGGCTCCTGAGGTCGTACCACCTCTTTTTAAGGTCCTCTATGTCTCTAGGAGTCACTCCAACTGCATTCACTTTTTCTTGAATGTCCAGCCAAACTTTCCTTTTGGCAGATTCAGCCACAGTGGGGGACTGCCTGCCAAACAGTTTTTGGTGCTCCTTCACCACATCCTCAACAAGGACCTGCAGCTCCATGCTGCTGACTTTTAGTTTCCTCTTCCTCTCTGGCTGATCTTTGTCTGTGCTGCTTGCCATTTTTCCAATTTAAAAGTGCACACAACTCTTTCTGCTGCTCAGGGACTCAGCTCAGCTCCAACTGCCTCTCCAGAAGCTTCTAATTAGTTGCAGCTGCCTGTGTTCCAACTTCCTGGTAGGGAGGGGGAGGGTGGTAGCACCTGATGCTGCCTGATTCAGTTTCAATTTTCTTTGCTTTCCGATTCGGTATTTACTGATTTGGTATTTACCTAATCGGTATATACCGAATCAGTATTTCCAATTCATTCCTATGGGCCAAAAGGCTCATAGGAATGAATGGGGTATACCCATTCGGTGAAAAAACTGATTCGGTAAATAAAAATAAAACTAAAAATAAACTACATTTATCAAAAGACATGTAAACAAATTCTTATACTCATATTTTAATCAACGCCCCACCCATTTCCCCTATAAACGCAACTTTCCACCCCTAAAACATAACATTTCTATTATTTAATGCATCATTAAAATAATAATCAAAAGATTTTCTATATAACTTTGCAAAATGTCCCCTAAAAAGTAACATTAAATATTCTTACTTACGATATTCCTTTCCTCAATATTTTTTACAGAATAATATTCTTGACACAATATTTATGCATCACAATATTTTTTGGCTCATATTTTGGTTTGGCTTGCTCCCTGTCATACTGATGGGTTTCTCCCCTCGGGTTTCTAAAAGTCCTGTTTAGATTGTAGTTTCCATCATAATTTGGGGGTGTTCTTTCACTGATAGGGTCTCCGTAGTGAAAGAACACCCCAAATTATGATGGAAACTACAATCTAAACAGGGCTTTTAGTAACCCGAGGGGAGAAACCCATCAGTATGATAAGGAGCAAGTCAAACAACTTCGAAGGGTCTCCCTTGAGAGGATTATTAATATCCAGAGATAGATCTCCATCTACTGGGAGCAACATATTATACACATGCCCATGATACAGGTAATAGTATTAATTTTCAAATGAGGTAATACATTGGGTAGGGTAGATACCACTTGTTGCAATAAACAACATATAACACAAAAATTTCTTATGGAATTCAGGTACTGCATCATATAGGGCAGTTAGGTAAAATGCAACTAACAACAATCGGCTGGGGCATAATATTGCATTTCACGAGCACATTATAAGTGTGAAGAATAGATATTCCAAATGACAAGTTTAATAATGGGTCCACTCAAAAAAATCACAATAAGTCCAACATTGGGGTATATATACACACAAACAAGAGTTTAATAAGTCATCATAATAGAAAACAGTGAAGAGTGTCTTCTATCGATAGTGAGGAGTGACAATACACCCAATATGGCTGCCAGACATGCGCATCGGAGCGGGTACGGCTTGACGTCACACGCCGCATGGAACGAGGGTCAACGATTAAAAGAAGGCCCCTGAATAGAGGCATCCGTTTACAACAAACACGCTGAACACGCCGAAAAAACGCCAGCCAAGTACTAGGTAAGAAGGGCCGATGAAAGGGAGATCGGATACGATTAGGGTAGTTATAAGACCGCTCTCAGTTAAAAGACAAATGCGGTGAGAGGAGAGTCTCCCCTTATGGTAACATTTACAGGGAACCATAATAGCTAAGGACTGGAAGCATAATATATTGAACTTTGAAGTATAGGTTGTAAAAGGGTTAATCAGAACAGCAAAGGCAGTAAAAGCGGGAATTACTGTATTACAGGAAATAGAGCAGGCGCCTATACTTCAACATAAGAGAATACGAACTGATGTAAATTGAGATGTGGGAATATTAGATATCCAACTTTAAAGAATAAATATAAAAAGTGGTTCCAAACTGCTAATTCGGGAAGGTGTTCCTAGGATCCCAGCCAAAGTACTTCCGTCTCCAAATGGGAGAGCAGGGGTCACCGGAGCAGTAGTTGCGCCATCAAGTCTCCCGCTGCTGTCCCCTCTAGTACCGCATCCTCTTCAGTATAGTGAGGGGGATGATCTCTTGGGGAGGAGAAAAATACAGGGAGGTGGAGACCATGTACCCCAAACATGGTCCATAGTACAGGGGGATGGACCAGATGGTAACCTAGAGGTAGGGTCTCACATGCTGATAGAGTTCGATGCGAAAGTACAGACGATTAATAATGGAGATAGGGTGCCTCTATGAATTCCCCAAAGAGATGCTGTAAAGAAAGATAATATGTTGCAGACTGCTTCATCGCCCATAGTGGATTTCATCTGGTTATTCGAGAATGAGTCTGATCCGATAAACAGAGGACTCATTCTCAAACTTTTTTCTGAAATAGAGGCATTGAAGTTGTTAGAAAGTAAGGATATCCTAAATGTGAATATCATTCAGCATGAGAATGTTTCCTTCTCTAGAGTCACCTTCTGCTCTTTGCTTGTGGCCAATTTGGCCATACAGAATTGTGAGCACTTTCTAAAACGAGGGTTGGATATAACTTCTGTATCAAATTCTGAGGATTATTCTACCAGATGCAGTTCAATCCTACGCCCACAAGATCAGAGGCAGGGCATTTCTGTGGTGTGGGACGCTATGGGCCCTGACCTAGAGTTTCCTATGGGCAATGCTAAAAATATTAAGGTCTCATTAAATAAAAAGGGCTGATCAATAAATTTGGTGTCTGACTTTGTAGTTGCACATCATTCTCCTAATAAAGAAGATGACTTAGCCCAGTGGAGTTGGGTAGCAAAAACCCTGAACACCAACCGCACAGAGGTAGAAAGAAGCGCTCCTCTGAGGTAGCCAGTGGGGGAATCTTCTGTCCGGTAATATGACCGGTCTGGGGCATGATGAGGAAAAATTAAATTATTTAAAATCTTTAAATCCTCTGATTAAATGCTTATAAGAGACTTGGGCGTGCAAAGATTTTGACTGTAATGGGTTTTTTACCTTCTCTTGCTATGCTAAGCATTCTGAAAGGGGAAATGCTAGTTGTGGGGGTCTCCATTTTGCTTAAGAACAGTATTAATTGGAATCAAAAAGTCTTTTACCACCCGTCAAATCTTTGCATCTGCATGAAGTTGGCATGTCTAGGAGAGTTTGGTAGGTCTTCCTCCTTCCTGGTGGCAAATCTATATGTTCCCCCAGGTAAAAACTTTGAATCTCTGTTGTGTTTACTTTTTTTTATATATTAAGGAAATAGCCACCATGGAAGAATGCCCCCTAGTGGTATTAGTGGGAGATTTAAATGCAAACATTTCCAATTCATCGCAGGCAATATATGCTAACCCAGACAAAGAGGAAATTTGGCATATTCCTGAATCCTTTTTACCGGATAAATCAAAAACGGATAAACTGGGCTTCCTTCTGCTTGATAGTATTAGAAGTGCAGATTAGGTTATCCTAAATGGGAGGATGCCAGTTGATAAACCAGCTCAATTTACTTTTCTTTCTTCTCGCACACAAAGTTTACTGGACTACGTAGCCATTTTGTATCAAATGTTTGGGGCCTGTGAAAACTTAGAGGTTATCCCATCAGTATGGAGTGATCATAGTGTAATAAGCTTGACTTTGGCCTTTAACCTACCTGCACTGAATCAATGGCACTTGTGCCAGGGCTCGATTGATTTTAATAAGTCTAATGGTCGTTCATTTTGGACACAACCAAATACAATCGAGGTAGGTGCGATAGTGAAAAAAACTTTCCAAGAACAGCACGGTAATGCCTCCATTAATATCATGCAGTTTTTTGTGGCACAAATGAGGAAGATAAAAAACTTAAGCTCAGTATCCTCTGGCCGATGTAGAGTAAATCAGGTTCCCCCCATCCGGAAGGCCTTAAACCTTTAAATTAACAATTTAGTGCGGAAGCAATACAAACATTTTTCTACAGCCGTGCAACAGGAAATTAATCGCCTTAAGCGAGTTAGAGGCCGCTATAAATTAAGAGTAAGGAGAGACAAGATGGATGCTAAATGGATTGGGTTGAGAGAAGCGTCAAAAGCCAAAGATTCAAAAAAGTATTGGCACCTGATCGTAGAGTATTGTGACTCCTGACAGAGGGCACTCACGATTCTGATCCCAGAAAGTGAGTGGGTGGACTATATTTCTCTACTATATAAACTTAATATGTTATGTTATGTTATGTTATGTTATTAAATTATTTATTGAGCGCACTATCACTGATTAGTTTCTTGGCGCTAGGATCGACAGTAACAAAGATCAGGGTGAAGGTGGAGATTTGATTAAAAAGCTTGTCTGAAGAGCCAGGTCTTCAGCGCTTTCCGGAAAGATAAGAGATCTTGGCAGTGCCGGATCTCCGGGGGGGGAAGTGTTCCACCAGCACGTTTAAGTTTGAAAGTGAGAGTCTGGAGGATTCCTTGGTGAAGGGAATGAAGGTTGCGAGGAGGGACGTATCTGGTGATCAGTTGGTTGATGAATTTAGGGCTTTTGCCATACAGACACTTAAAGATTAGGCAACCTGCTTTAAAAGCACAACGTTGCGTGACCGGAAGATATAGCTTTAAGTCATCCTAAAGTTCGTAACAAGGTGATCCGTGTGAGTGCAACGGGGAGCGGACCCCAGCCCTATCTCTCATGGAATGTTCCACATGGCATCAGAAGGTTAATACTTCTTTTAAGAACTAACCTGTTGCCCTTGATAGACGTAACAGGCATTTGGGAAAGAACTCCTAGAGAGGAGAAAATTTGTGAACTGTGCCGCTCCCAAATACAGGATCTCAATCATGTGCTATTTGTGTGTCCAGAACTCTTAAGGGCAAGGCGTATGTTTTTGAGACCCTCTTTTATTAAGTTTAATATTCATTCCGCTGAGGAGGCCCGATGTTTTGTGTTGTACCCTCCTAATGAAATGATCTGCCATAGAATATTTTAATTTTTTAAAACATTTCTGGCTATTTATTAGAATTTCTGATTTTTTGTTCAGTTGGTATGTGTAATGTTTTGCTGATTGCTTAAGGCAGATTTTTGTATTTGTTATAAAGCATGTTTCTTTTATTGTATTGGTGTATTTTTGTGAACCTCCGTTGGAGTTCCGTAACAAATAAACTAATTGACTTGACTTGTGAAAAAGTATACAATCTAGACAATTTAACACTGTTTAACTTTCACAGATTCAATTGTGAATCACATGCTGGGGGATCCCTACAGATGACCCAGAAATAAATACAACAGAAGCTAGGGGATTTTTAATGAACCAAATTTAAGAAAGAATCATAGGAAGCGTGTCATGACAAGATGAATATCAAGGTAAGCCCTATTCGAAAACAATCAATAGAGTGTTTTCACACAACTAATGAAATAGCCATTCTCATCGGATAGTCACAGATCCCCCTATATATCACCTTGCAGGTAGCCACTTATCAGCATATGGTTTTAATGAAAACGCTATATAGAAGGAAACACGAGGGATCAGCAGCCTGTATACAAAAGGTGAGATGGCTACACTAACAATAGTGGACAACAAGATTCCTGGCTAAGAGCCACTGACACTAATAAGCCTTCCCCATTTCAAATATTGTTTTAGTTCCAATCAATGGGAACAACTCCTAAGAACAGAGAGAAATAAAAAATATGAACAAAGCGATCAGAGAATACTCCTTTAGATGGTGAGTGGATGAAATACCTAAAGGGACCATGTATGAATGAGTATGCCTAAGTTTAGTGAGAGAATGCCCCTAGGGGGAACTGCCTGGCGAAGGGAGGATCACCTAGGGTTCACTTGGGTATAATTGCTGAATTTCCGAAATGGAAGGTAGTGCTTAAGTAAAACTTCTAAGAATAAAGATGTACAAGTTAAGGTGACAACAATGGGCAAACCTATGAAAATAATGGCACATGAACAGATGAGATGGAATAGATTAACATGTAATTAGAAAATATAAAATTGTGTACTATGTATATCCTATAGAGACTCCTCTGATACTCGTTCTTTTATTTAGATTAACAATTTGGAATTTTTGGAAAATTAGACCCTGTACCCAGTAAAGATAGTCCTGAAGAAGGTGGTTGAGAAATAAACAGTAATATCACTGAAACGCGTCGACACATACGTAAAAGAATCTATCGCTGAAGGGTTGTTTTCAGGACAAAAAATAAGGAATAATTACCTGCCGAAACCACCTGACAATATACATATCAGCTTGGGATCAAACAATTTAGTCACAACTTTAGGTCACTATTGGGTTGTTGTTGGCTGTAGGGTCTTTTTATTTGATTTAATGAATTGTTCAAAAAAAAATTCTTTCTTGATCTTATTTTTATAAATGTAACATCTAGAATATTAAATATTCTTTTTAATGAACCAAAGTTTGCTTTGTATAAACTGTTTGAAAATTATTCCTTTTTAATACTCTGTACTGTGGTAATTACATACCTGTAGTAATTACCTTTATATTTTTTATGAAAAAGAAGAATATATCAGCACTACTTTCCGGTTTGGACATAGACTATTGGTACAAAGGGTAAAATTGGTGGATTGGATGGATGATTGAGTATGTGAAATAGAATCAGGTTTTGATTGCATATTAGCACTGGATGTCTAGTACTGAAGTCCGGGGAAACCTTTTTGCTTTCCTCTACAGTTTTACA